>NC_057800.1:750506351-750531987 GCF_018294505.1 Triticum aestivum
ATATTTTAATCCCAGAATTAGAATAGTTATTTGGATCACGGCGCCCTATATAGGAGGACGAAGATGTTTCTGAACTCCCGAACGAAGAGAAAAAACCCGGGCAGTCCCCCACGTCTCGCACCTCTCTGTAACCTCCCGACACCCCTGCAGCCGCGCGCCGCCGGTAACCTCCGTCGGCCCCGACGCGCGCCGCCGGGATCAAGCACACCCGCGCGCCGTCGGGACCCCACACCCGCGCGCGCCGCCGGGACCCCGAACCCCCGGTCACCTTCCTCGCCGCCACCTCCCCTCCTCCCCAACAGCCGGCGCGCGACCCCTTCGCTACGGCCGGCGAGCCTCCTCCCGGCACCACCCTCGGATCCAGCGGCCGCAGGGCCCCGGGACCCCCACATGCTGTCGTCGGGCCATGGATTCCCGTGCGCTGCCGCAAGATCCTCGATCCAGAGCGCCATCGCCGGTCACTGGATCCCACGGACCGCCGTTGCCTGCCCAAGCTCGCTGCCGACCTGCCTTGACCAGCCCGCTTCCTCCCGGCTCTGCCCGGCTCCCGGCGATGCGTCCAGCGCTTGCTACCAGCCCTACCATCCATGGGCGACGCACACAACCGTGGACGCATGCTCCAACTCCACCCTGCCATTGCAGTCCAACGTATTTGACTGCATCCGTTCGGTAGTGACGCTCGAGGTAAGTGGGATCCCAACCTTTTGCTCAACCTGTCGCACCCATAACCCCCTGCCCTGTAAAGCCGCCGACGGCCTCCTCCGTCGACGCCATCGCCGACCCTGACATCGCGCTGGCCAGCCATGTGTGTGAGACGCCGACCGCTGACATTGTTCGAATTTTAGCTAGCTTTCTCACTGAGACGTTCAAGCATCACTGTATAAAAAGTTCGGTTATGGCGTTAGGTGCGGATTCAGATGTACTCACGTTGCTGGCCGAGGTTTCTAACAGTGAAAGTCCAAGTGTGACTATGTGAGTTCTTGCATAGTATGTCCCTCCAGGAGGTGCGTTTCTGCTATAAAGTGCAGGGAGCAGCTGAGTTGCCTGAAACATTGGTATTTCAGTGTTTGCTGTTTCAGGATTCATCGCTCCCATCAGTTAGCTGCTTATCTATGCAATCTGAAGCATGTGTTGACAACTAGAGCCAAGGTTCAGATGACAGTCCGAAGCATGTGTTGTCGATGATATATGATTACAGTTTCAGTTATATTTGAAGACCACGCTCATGTAAATTTAAATAGAAAATTTTATATATAAAAAATAAATATAAAAATCACTATACAAAAAATGGAAATTAAAAGAAAGTACTGAACTGTGTGAAACTGCGAAAGATTAAACATGGCTGAAAAATATGAAGTCAAAACCAAAAAGAAACAAAAAAGACAAATTCAAAAAATGTTGCTAGGAAAATTATGAGAAATTCAAATTGTTCAAATATGGACGCTTAAAATTGTTGAAATAAATCCCAAAATTTCTAGTACTCGCCTCCCACCTCTTTTCTCGCAAAAAGAATTATATAGAAGCTCTCTCTTGAAAACAAAAAATAAGGCATTTCACAAACAAATTAGTATGAAAATCCTAGATATGTAGAAAAAAGAAAAAACCGTACGTGTTCAACTTAAAAATAAAGTCATGAAATACCTTATAGGGAAAAATGGATCGGTTTTATTTCCCCTGTTTCTAAAAAATATACACAGAAGTTCAAAATAAAAAAGTTGAGTAGTTCAAATTAAAATAACAGAGTAGTTTGACATTTGAAACAACTCATTTTTTCTGTTACTAAATAATGAGAAGTTCAAACAAAAAATACAACACTTTAAAATTATAAAAAAGGTTTTTCACCATTTTCTAAATAAAAAACTCAAGACGTTCAAACATAAATAACGGATCGGTTCAATATTTATTATAAAACTATGATTTTTCCGTTACTAAAAGAAATAAACCAAGAAGTCCAAATTACTAGAATACATTAGTTCAGTATTTATAATAAACTCAGATATTTTGTTGTTACTTTAAATAATAATCAAGAAGTTCAAATTAAAACAAACAAAATAGTTCCATGTATACGACAAACTCAAAATTATTTTCGATTCTAGGAAAACTAAAAGTATGAAGTTAAATTTTCTAAGAAAATTGTTTGATGCTTATTAAAAACCATATATTTTTTAAGATGTTCAAATTGAAATAACAGAGAAGTCCCAAATTTATAAAACAAAAACTCAGACTTTTTCTCAATCTTAAATAATAAAATGAAGAATTTCAAATAAAAAAGGAACAAACTAAAAAAGTTTAAAAAGAAATATCCCATTAAAAAAACTAGAAGTTCAAACTGAAATAACGAAGTGGTTCGATGTTTATTAAAAAAATCTAGGATTTACCCTTTTCAAATACATAGATATATTTTATTATTAAAGAATCAACCATGAATTCAAATTGAAAAAGCAGTCAAATTAGATGTATATTTAAAAATCAATAACAATTCTTTACTCACAAATAAAAAAATGTGAAGTTCAAATTAAAAAACACAAAAGTCCAAAGTATATTAAAACATATGATTTAAAAGTTTTGCTTAATTTCAATGAGTGTTTTTGGAGTTATGGGTAGAAAGGCAGAGAGAAATTCAAAGTGAAAACAATCACTGGTTTAACTACTACGTGGATTGTGTTTCATATAAGAAAAAGCAATAAAAATGTAAAGTCTAGAAATACTTTTGCTAGAAGTTTAGGTGGTCGGCCGAGGAAGTTCAAAAATTCTTGTGAAGGTGGTTCACCGTGTATATACTAGTGCGAAAACACACAGAAAATGATTTTTTGTGTGTTTAAAATAATTCTCTCAATCCATTTTTTATATTACATGTTAAAAAAATGGAAAAATGATGTTGTTTTGCCATTTTTAATATTGCTCTCAAACGAAAACAAATTTGTAACAAGTGTCTACATGAAAAAGTTGCTCCTACCCATAAGCTTTCCAACGGTATATTATATGCTACATTCCGACGTATGGTTTGAAAGTTTCATGTATACCAATTAAAACGCGTTTTTATGTATTGAAAAAATTATTTTGAACCATCAAGAGTATGAAAAAATGATCAACATGGAAAAGTTGCCTGTTTTCAACAGCTTTCCATCGGTATATCATTTGCTCAAATCCGGTAAGTGGTTGTGGAGTTATGGGTAAAAAACAACATGTGAAGAACAGAGTGAAGATCAAAAAAGAACTGCTCCAGAAGTTCAACCTCTCCACGAAGTGCATTTTTGGCGACTCTCTTTTTCCGATGAAGGCAGAATGCATGATCTCAAAAGTTCTGATTGATAATTGCCACAAGTTTATGTACTACATGGTGTGTGTTTAATATGAGAAAAATGAATTAAAAGGCAAGATCCCGTGATAAAACTATTGAGAAGTTCAAAATAAAACCATGAAATTCCTTATAGGGACAAACACATCGGTTTTGTTTTCCACGTTTATAAAACTAAATACACAGAAGTTCAAAATAAAAATGTTGAGAAGTTCAAATTCAATTAAATAAAGTAGTTCAACATTTAAAACATCTTAGATTTTTTTCATTACTAAAATATGCTCAAAACAAGTCTTAGCATGTTCAAAACAAGTCTTAGCATGTTCAAAAAATGCTCTTAACTAGTCATGATTTGTTAAAAAAATCCTTTCCAATGCTATCATTTGCTCAAATTCGACGAGTGCTTTGGGAGTTAAGGACAACTTTTTACAGAGAAGTTCAAATTGAAAACGGCCAGAAGTTCACGTGCTGCATGGTGTGTGTTTTCATATGAGAAAATAGAATAAAAATTTAAAGTATAAAAATTTCACTGCTAGAAGTTCAGGTGCTCAACACGGGGAAGTTCAAAAACTTCTTGTGAGAGAGGCAATCGGCACTATATATCAGTTGTGCAACTCTGATGAACGGGTGAGAAATTACGAACAAAAACACATGGTAGAAGTTCAAGTGAAAAACAGCGGGAAGTGCAATGATTATAGAAAACTTAGATTTTTCTCATTATTAAAGAATGAAAAAAAAGAATTTCAAAAATAAAACAACAAGAAGTTCAACTTTTAAAAATAGAGTGCTTCAAAATTTCATAAAAAGATTAAAGAAATAAAATCAGGAAGTCCATATTAAAAAGATGAAGAAGTTCGATGATTGTAGAAAACTCAAATTTTTCTCGTTATTAAAGATTGGAAACAAGAAGTTCAAAAATAAAAAACAATAAGTTCAACTTTTAAAAATAGAGCGCTTCAAAATTTTATAAAAAAGGATTAAGAAATTCAGATAAATATTTATAAAAAACTCAGATATTTTCACGTAACCGAGAGAAGTTCGATTGATAACTGTCAGAAGTTCACGTACTACACGGTGTGCATTTTGTATTAAAAAGGAATAAAAAAGCAAAGACTAAAAGTTTTGTTGTTATAAGTGCAACTCCTTGGTCAAAGAAAGTTAAAAAAATTATTATGAGAGGGGTTTGTACAAAAGGAGTATCATTTGTGTAACACTAACGAATGGATGAGAAAATTACAAACGAAAATACATCACAGAAGTTCAACGTGTAAACAGCATGAAGTTCAACTACTACACTGAATGAATTTCAGATGAAAAACTTCTAAAACCATCGCGAGTATGAAAAAACGATCAACACGGGAAAGTTATGTGCTTACAGCAGTTTTCCACCGGTATATCACTTGCTCAATTTCGGTGAGTGGATGGAGAGTTATGAGTAGTGGATGGAGACCTACGAGCAAAAAATCCATGTGAAAAACAGAGTGAAGTTCAGGTACACGCGTCGAGAAGTTCAGGTCTTCACGCGGTGCATTTTCGAAGAATCTGTTTCGCGATAGAGGCAGAACGAATGATCCCGCCGTTTTCAAAATTACTTGAAAACGGCTAAGAATCAGAGAAAACCATCAACATGAAAAAGTTTCGCATTTTCCGTAGCTTTTCAACGGTATATTATTTGCCCAATTCTGATAAAGTTTGTAGAAATTACGGTGAAAGTACATTTTTTGCCATTTTCCAAACTGACTTAAAACCGTAAAGAATTGGGAGAAACAATACATACCAAAAAGTTTCGCATTTGTTCAACCTTTCCAACACCATATCATTTGCTGCATTCGGACGCACGGCTAAAAAATTAGCTTGAAAATACGAACTCGGTAGGACTTGGACCATTTTCTAAATTACTCTTAAACCATTCAAAATTAGAAAAAAAAACTTTCAAGATGAAAAAGTAGCACATTTTCATAAGCTTTCCAACGCCTTATCATGTGCCTCCATTGGATTAGCCGTTTAGAAATGACATCGAAAAACGAACTCAGCTGTTCAGTTTACGAAATTTTATGTTTTTTTCAAATTACTCTTTAACCATTGGGAATTAGAGAAAACTTTCAACATGTGGAAGGAGTGGTTTTGCAGCAGCTTTCTAATGCCGTATTATATGCCTCATTCCGATAAACGGTTTAGAAATGCGATAGAAAATACGATTCACGTTTTTTGTGCGAAGAGAAAATGGTTTTCAAAACTGATCTTAAATCGCTTACATTTTGTCAAAATTTTAACTTGGTCATGATACTGGTGTCCATAGCTTTCCAACGGTATATCGCAAGCCCCATTTCGGCAATGTTGGCGGAAGTTCAACCTAGTTCATAGGGAAGTTCAACGTACTACTAGCAGGGCAGGTCAGGTTGTGATCAGAATATTATTTTGATCCCGTAATCAGAATAGTGTATATATATCACATTGAGAAATGGAAAAAGGCCGAGAGGGCTGAGAAACAATGTAGCATTTGTGTAACCAAGGAGGAGAGCCTCACGACAAAGCTAGCTAGTTCTCTTCCTTGGTACATGGGTGTGTGCGTGTGTGTGTGTGTTTGGAATATCTTCAATGTGTGTGTTCTTGAGAGAAACAACCAAAGAAAGAAAGAGAGAGAGAGAGAGAGAGAGAGAGAGAGAGAGAGAGTTGTGAGAGCCAGCAAGAGGTATAAGAAGAAGCGGCGTTGCAAGGAGGCGGCGTCAACACTTGGTATTCAGAGCCTTGTCGATCCGGCGGCGCAGTCTGACTCCATGTGAGGTGGAGGATGACGGCGCGAGGAGGCCGGCGGCGGCGCGATGCCGATGATAGCCGGTTGAGGTGCGATGTCGCGACATGATGATGGAGGGGTGGTCGGCGTCGCGAAGGCGTCGTCCACTTCAAGAGGGGATCTCTGCGTGTGGCAAGTCGGTGTGGTGGCAGGCGCTGCGACGGCGTCATCCACGACTACACGGCCTGGTAATTGGCGTTGCGAGGACGTCATGCACGACAAGATAATGTTTCTCCATTCACATGAAAAACATGCTCATGTATATCAAAACTTTTTAGGGTTAAACCATATGTTAACTTGTTTCACTCATGATTTCCTAACAATGAGGTTGTCATCATTTTTCTAGGAAAGTCGATACAACATACAAAATGTATAGTGAAATACACTCGTACCGCCACAGGCTGAAAGCAACGCATCAATCACATCTCTCATTTTGCTCGCTCCAGAAGCAAGTTATATGCTCTCATGATGCCCAAGTCGTGCAATAGGAGTCCATTATATCCCGAGCTAGTCCGTTGTGTGCTCCCATACATGTGATTTCTCATCTACCTCACCAGAGAAATAAATCCTTCCTTCCAACAATAACTGACATCCACATCGATTGATTGCTAAGAGGTCATCCACGACAACACGATGCCTTTGTGATATTTTTCCTTGCAACTCTGTCTACTACTCCCGTCAAAGAAAAAACGTCCACCATGTGCCAGATCAAACCTAGACATAGGAAACTAGTGCTCCTTGCATGCCCTCACCAAACTAGTTGTTTGTTAAGGAGTCTAAACCAAACGGACCGCAATTCAACCGTAACAACAAAAATTATCGTCATGACCAAGACCTAATCCAAACAAGAAGCAAAGTTGGACCATTTATGGAGTGACACATGTCATGCATGGTAAAACTTTTCCTTTCCTTTTATTTTTATTTGTATATGTTTACAATAAATTATCCATTGATAACGATTAAGGGCAAAAAAGACTATCAATGTTCTTATTGTCCTCTAATGTAGGGTGGCACTAACAACGCGAGTGAGATTGATGCTTCTACTATGGAAGTCATCAAACTTGGTGGATACGTCCGACACAACAATGTTCAAGAAGGATCAGGAGAAATATTGCCCAAAGCCATCATGATTTAGAACAAATTTCTTGTCAATGGAAAAGAAAGAAGCAAAGATTTCATCAGTGGAGAGGCAAGAAGGCAGAGAATGAGAATTGGTATAAAGGGTGATGATACATGTCCAAAGCTCCAGGAGCATGTCGATGTCGACCCAAGCAAATTGCCAAATAAGTCATTGAGGAGGTGGCTTTATCGAGATATCCAAGCAAATTGTCAAAGTCAATGATGATGTAGGTCATTACTTTGAAAAAAATAACTACTTCAGGGTGATCCCATGTCTCCAATGTAATTTAACATTGTTGCTGGCATGTTTGCAACTTTAAATAATCGCACGAAGCAGGAAGGTTAGATTGCGAGAGTTGTGCCACACCTTGTGGATGGTGGCCTCTCTATTATGCAATATGTTGATGATACGATTCATGTTATGGATAAGACTCGAAACCTCGAATTCTTGCTTTCAACGTCCGACTAAATGTTTGTTATTGATCTTAACTTCCATAAAAGTGAATAGTTCTGCTTTGGAGAGGTCAGTGAGGCAGCAGCTGATTACACTGACTTGTTTGGTTGTGCGCAAGGCCATTTTCCGATTAAATATTTGGGAATTCTAAATCATTATCGGTGCTCACTAATGCGGGGTGAAAAGATGTAGAGGTGTGGTTAGGAAAATGGTTGAGTAGTTCGAAAGGAAAATTGCTCTCTTTAGGAGGAAGACTTGTCTTGATCAATTATGTCTTCATAAATATGGTTCTCTATATGCTTTCTTTTTCCCGACTCCCAAAATGGGTCTTACAAAAGCTGAATTATTTTAGATCCATATTATTTTGGCAAGGAGATAGTGAAAAGAAAATGTATAGGCTGGCCAAATGGAGCATGGTTTTTACGCCGAAAGAACAAGGTGGTGTTGGCATTCTTGACCTGTAGGTCAAGAATGATGCCTTACTTAGTAAATGGTTGTTCAAACAACTTCCTGGAGATGGCGTTTGGAAAACCTTTTTGGTAGGCCAACAAATTGTGCCTCAGGCTTATTGGAAACCTAGTGGCTCACAAATGGCGGCAAAGAAACATCTTTTCCGTTTTGTATCATTTGCTGTAAAATTAAGATGCATCGGAGATTCCTTTCTGGGAGAAGAAGTGGTCAGGCAATGACAGCCTCCGAGAATAATATGCACCTTTTTACTACATTATTCATGATAAGAATGATACTCTTGTCCAGGTGCTCAGTTCATTTCCGCCTGATATTTCTTTCAGGAGTAATTTGATTGGCCTCCATCTTATGTCATGGCAATATCTTGTATCCCGATTGGATTGGATTAACCTGACGCAAGAACACAATATGTTTCGTTGGAATCTGACTACATCTGGGTCATTCACAATAGTCTCTATGTATCGTGTGCTCACGCATTTAGATGTCCCAGTGGATAATAACAAGAAAATTTAAAAATCGAAGTTTCCTCTCAAATTTAAAATTTCCATGTGGTATATTCGAAAGAGAGTTGTGCTAACCAAAGAAAACCTTGTCGGTCGCAATTGGCAAGGAAGCAAGACGTGTAGCTATCGTAATCACGATGAGACAGTCAAACACCCTTTTTGAAGAGCAAGTTTGGGTGTTCTACGTTGTCAGTAATCCAAATAGCGTCCAATTTGTATCCTCCCAAAGTGTTGCAAATATTTTTGGTCATTCGTTGGATGATGTTTCAAATAGGTTCAAAATGCTAATAAGGCTGGGATTGTATGCCTTATTATGGTTGCTTTGGCTATGTAAAACTGATTTGGTTTTTACTTTCAAAGATGCTTCTCGTTTGTAGGTTACTTTCCGTTGTACGTACTCTCTTTGTACATTGTCTACACTATACCAAACAGAATACCAACCGTTGTTTAAGGCATTGTGTATGCAGTTGGAGCTGGTGACCAGGGAGGTTTTACTGAACATGGCTGGCACCATAATCTTATATCGGTCTACCAAAACCTTCGAAGTAGGCATAGTGTTGGTCCAGTATGACTCTGTTGTTGCTGATATGTAGGGTTTTTATTTCCTTTTGTAAGGCTGCTGGTGTTTGGTTGTGTGTCTTAGTTATGCAGAGGCCAGGTGTTGCTTATCATGTTTCGTATCTGGTTGATGCTACATTTGCCTTAATCAATGCGCCCTTTATCAAAGACGCTAACATAATCACAGTTGTAACCTTGTTAATTGTCGTTATTCAACTAGCAAGATCTTTGTACACATGAGAATAAATCTCATCCGTATGATGATTATGTCAGGTCCACTCGCTCTCTTGGAGACACAAATTTGGCGAAAGTTGCTCAGGTATGTCTCTAAGGAGCTTGGGGCGTCTGTGCATATATGCATAGGGGAAGTTGAGATGATGAAGGTAAGTCTTGAGTTGTCCAGTTTAGGAAGCTTGGTGAGATTATAATCCATTAATCAATTACTATTAGCCATTGGCCATTAGCTAGCTCGATAGTCGGTAGGAATTACCACCCATTGATGTTAATCCACTAGAAATCTAGCTATGCACGAGGTGAGATTCATGCACCCTCTCGTACCAGCTGACAACTCATCACACCCTCGAACTTTATTGGCATGCATATATATAGCTAGTATTTGCTAGTGGATTAATGGTAATGGGGCAGTAATTGCAATTGAGCTAGCTAATGGCTAATGGGTAATTAATTGATTATGATTCCATCAAAGTCTTTCTAGATTGGACACATGACAACTCATCGCCATCATCTCGACTCTTCTGACAGGAGTTGCCATGAGCTCATTTGAAAAGTTTAAATTTCGGAAACAAAATTTTTTTGGAATGCCACACTAAATAACCGAATTTTTGAGATTTGGACAATTGATGTTGAATTATTCAATCAAAGTTCACTGACATGACAATAAATTTTGATATAATTCAAATTTAGTTTAAATTTAATACGAATATAGTATGTAACTTCGAACTTACAATGATTTCAGTTACGTACACATCAGAGGCAATGCATTGGCATCACTCATCTCATGTGCTTGTCTCTCTACTACTGAATGAACACTGTATACGCCAAGTTGTCACGCGTGTTCCAGGTTACAAATGTTTCGATACCAACTGAAAATAACAAAAGTTCAGACTTTTTTATTTTTGAAATACTGAACCTTTCTCATATCTTATCATACCCGTCACAACTCAGCGTGTCTTAATTCAATAGCAAGCGTGACCAGAGACCTGAGGTGAGGAACAAACTAACCATGCATTGAGCTCATGTCCTATCGTACACATCCAAATTCCGAGGTTAAAACAAATATTACCTCCAAGATTCGTGTCAAGAAAAACCCAAAATTCCATCAAAACTTCAATGGAAATAATGAACCCTGCTCAGATCTTTTCGCGCGCGTGACAACTCATGGGCAGAGAAGAGTGATAAAAATTGCATCGGCGATGATGAGTTGTCATGTACAGGGGCAATTCCTCCTCGTCTTGATCTCTCCGCTGCTATATAAACACCGATCCTCGAGTAGTAGCCGCACACGTTCCTACCTCCACGCAGTCTCTAGTCTCTGGCATGGCAACGGCAACGGCAACGGCGCCGCGGCGGAGGGCAAGCATGGGGCGGCAGAAGATCGAGATCCGGAAGATCGAGAGCGAGGAGGCGCGGCAGGTGTGCTTCTCCAAGCGCCGGGCGGGGCTGTTCAAGAAGGCGAGCGAGCTGGCCGTGCTGTGCGGCGCCGAGGTTGCTGCCGTCGTCTTCTCCCCCGCAGGCAAGGCCTTCTCCTTCGGCCACCCCTCCGTCGAGGCCATCCTCGACCGCTTCGTCCCCTCCGCGGCGCAGCATCCCGGGGTGGTGGTGGCCGGCGCGGGCCTAGGCGCCGCTGGTGACCGCAACCTGGCGGAGCTGAACCGGCAGTACGGCGAGCTGCGCACGCAGCTGGAGGCCGAGAAGGCGCGCAAGGAGCGCGCCGAGGAGGCCATGGCAAAGGAGCGCGCCGCGGGCAACCAGATGGCGGCGTGGCTCGACGCCGACCTGCGCGACATGGGGGAGGAGGAGCTGATGGCCTTCGCCGCCGCGCTGGTCGAGGTGCAGGCCGCCGTCTCGGAGCGTGCCAACCAGGTGCTCCAGGAGGCGCTGAACGTCGGCCGCTCCAGGAGCGCCAGCCGCATGCTCCAGGCGCCCCCACTGCACCAACAGCAGCAACAGCTCGCCGGGGGCGGTACCTTCGAGTTGGGTGGCACCAGCACCAACGCCGGGATGGAGATACAGCAAATGCTCCTGGCGATGCCTCCGCCGCCCCCGCCGGGGTTCGCGCCAGGAATGGACATGGTGCAGCACGGCGGATTCCCCTACTGAGGAAGTGGAAAGAAGATGAATGATCCATCTATCTGGATGCATGATGCATATGCAATCTTGTTTTGTTTTTTTTTTCACTTTTATTGTCGTTGCGTTGTGCAACGCAACATACTGGGTCCTTCAATTGTGATTTGTCTCGGTACTCGAGATTAATGAAATAAAAGCCCTTGTTTGCTTATCTCTGCTGGCAACATTGCAAAGATGCATGCAAGAATGTTTTCTGTCAATCAGTACTCGTTATAAGCTTGTTAAGATGGTGGATCTGTAAGATTTGCACAATGAAAATGGCCTTAATTAGTTTTGGCAACAGATAATGCATAACACACGTGTTATGTTCATCCCAATTTCTGGACAGTCTACACAAAACTGAGCAAACTAGTTTTTTTTCAACACAGTACAAACGTCTCCTCCCACTGAAAGCACATTACCGGAAATCCTAAAATGAATTCAAGAATAATGCGAGCACCGGGACTTGAACTCTGATGTGCTGAGAATACCACTGTCCCTCTAACCATCCAACCACAGGTTGGTTCGCACTGAGCAAACTAGTTGATAGACACAAGGGTAGGAATTGTTTTATGAAATAAGTATGCCCAACAAAATTGAAGGTACAGCCCCAATGAAATAAAAAGGTTAAGGGACAAACGAAGCCAAGCAAATAGTTAAGGAGAAATAAAGTTTTACTTTCAAAAATAGATAACAAAATGTGATGCCTCATTTGCAGTAATGTCAAGTTAATCTCAGTTGGACATAATTTTTCATCAAGGCCCTCGATCAACATAATGGCCAGTGGTAAATGGCAGTGCGTTGAGGAAAGACTTTAACGTGCTGCAAGCTAGTAACAGTGCACATTAGGATACAAATTACTGGATTATTCATGAGCTGCCATTTCATTTGGAGGATGATATATACACACTTATGAAGTACCAATGCTAATGCTGGATACGACGTAACAATGCTGGATGACACCTCATGCATGCATATGTGTGTTTAATTTAGCTACGCATTGATGCATGACTATATTTTTCTTGTTCTCTTGTCGTCTCTATCTCTTAGCAAGGTTGTGTGCTCCATCATCTAAAAATCTTCCCAGTACAGAAATAATAGTAAAGTAAGATATCTGTGAAAACACTCACCCAAACAAAAAGGGGAAAAAATATTTGGGAAGTACCACGCTGAACATAGGCTTCCTAATTAATCTTGAATATTGGCTGGTGAAAAATAAATGCATTGATTCATGCGGCCAGGGAAAACAAGGCTTAGAAATGTGGTTAACACCTAAGTAATGAGCTACCAGAAATTAAAAGTTCAACAAAATTGTAAGTAATGTTTGCCTTCTATTTATGAAATGCTGCAGCAGCCAATTATGCTTTCTTTTTGGTGCTACAGTCTTGCGGACTTTCAAATGCTCGGCCATCTATGGTGACTGTTGACCTGAACAATGGCGGGTGAAGTGGACCACTCTGAATGGCGTCATACAATGGTAAATCTTTCTGTCTCTACTGAGCATATTCTGGCAACTGACACTTGTAAGGAACTTGTGTTTCTCCAGTGCACAAAATAGTGAGTACAACGGATATAGAAGAAACAGGTGTGAAAGAACATCATGAACCCTTTTAGTGGCAAGAATAAGAAGCTTCACAACAGCATGAGAGATGAAAAAAATCAAATCAATTTTAGCGATTGGGGCCATTAATTTAAATAAACATACAAGTAGTAAAGTCCAACCACTATAATAGAAAGAGCAATTTCCAAGAAAGTCCAACCAGGTAGTAATCATCACGATTGTGGTGATGCTTCTTACGATCTTGAAAATTTATTTAAGGCTCATAATAAATATGTTATTGATAATAATGTTTGCAATATTGAAAGTGGGTTTGGAAGAGTGTCAATTTTAGGTAAAAAGAATACCACATGTTTGGAGAGTGTTCAATCTTATGAAATTTTTGATAAAAGTGGATTTGGTGAGGTCGTGACTTTAGTTTATGTTAATCCCACTATCTTAGAAAATTATGAGACTTTTTGCATGTGGATCATGAAGAGAAAATTTTATATGATAGCTATATTGTTGAATTTGATTGTGATTCTACATGTATTTATTATGAGAGGGGAAAATATGGCTATAGAAATTTTCATGTTACTAAATTACCTCTCGTTATGTTGAGATTGTCAATGTTTTATTCTTCTCCCTTGCATATACTAGATATTTCTTGTCTTAATAATTTGTTTGCCTATAAAATGCCTAACCATAGGAAGTATATTAGACTTAAATGTGTTTGTCACATGTTTTATGATGCTCTCTTTATGTTTCAATTATTATCTTTCATGTGAGAATCATTGAAATCTCAAAGCCTATCTTAATGGCTAAGATTGGAGGTGGAAAACTTTTGGTTTTGAATCTCAAGATATTACTTGTGGATGGTAATGATATATAGCTTGAATACTCTTGACAAGGAAGATTTTATATTTATCCATTAGACCTTATGATGTTAATTGTGGCATTATTAGGTTAATCCCCTTGCGATGGATGTTGCGTAGTGTAGCTGTCGTAATTTTCAGTTTGACACACTAGGTCAACGAATTGTGGGATGATGGTAGTAGTACTACATTTAGTAGATTATAACTTGAATGTATCTTTTGTAGTTAGCAAAATGTTGCTATTCTTGCAGTCTATGAGAGCCAAATTTACAGGGCAAGCCTAGCTCTCATCTGTTTGGATTCATCCTGTGCATTGGAGCCACTGCTGCAAGAGCCTTGAAGACTTTGTTGTAAGTAATTCTTCTATCGTCTGAGGGGTAATTAGTTTTTCTCCGCATTCTTGTGGATGACACATTATGAATGGATGCGATATACTATTCATGAGCAAAATATGTAGATAAAAAATTGAAGCTTCTAGGATTTGTCTTTGTTGGTATATTTACCGGGTGTTGTGTGTATACTTCTAGGGTGCGGTATTTTGGTATATCTTGACTCTTCCTTCTAAAAAAAGGTATATCCTGACTCTTGATTATTCTGTTGTCTTGCAGGGAGGAACTTAATTCTACGAGCCTACTCTTGTACGTGGCTTCAATTGTTTTCATTCTCATGCCCGTTATAAAGGTATGTGCGCGTCACTTTCCTTCCCTATAACAAATTCAGACGTCTTTCCCTTCCAGATATATTATTAACCGAGCTGGATCGATTGCTCTTGCTAGCTACTCCCTCTGTCTCAAAATATAAGAGCGTTTTTGACACTAGTGTAGTGTAAAAAAACGCTCTTGTATTATGGGACGGAGGGAGTAGATATGTAATTAGCTAAAGATGGTCTTTTTTCATGCGTTACAGCAGACACGTGTTACATGCACAATCTTTTTTTTTGAACAAAGAGAGGCACAAACAGGTGCCAATATATTCAGCTCAAATTCAGTGTACATCATGATTATAGAAACTGCTTGCAAGAAAGAGAGAATTAGACTACAGAATCTGAGAAAGAAGAGCTGAATAGAAGTCGGAGAAGACAGGAAGGGAGCAGAATCCCTTCAGATGAACCACATGACTAAACATAAGAAGGAAGCCTAAAGAAGAAGATGACATGAACTGCCCTTCTGCTACTCAAAGTGCAAAGATACACCATGGAAACAACAGCAAGAGCAACTGGACCAACAACATCAGAGTGAAATTGGGCTCCAATAGCTTCCATCAAGTTCTGAAGAAGAGTCTAGCCGAGCTCCAAAATCATTGGCTTAGTCTGCAGATTCACCAACAAGTCTCCTTGCGCCTGAAGAAGTCCATTCCTGCAACTGAAATACTACAAGAACAAATGAAGCAGAGTATCTTGAACAGAGAAGAACAAAGAAGCAAATAGCTAGTAACAATGCACTATGTGAATCTTAATACCAGGAATTTGGAAATTAGAAAGAAGGGATACAACATTGCAGGAATTAGAAGAGTGATTACGAGCAAAGCAACAAATCTGAGTATCCCTATTCGCTGTGAAAACCTGGTGAGCAAGGTTATGGGCAACTCCATTAACTTCTCTAGCAATATGAAACACTTTAGGATTAAGAGCTACAGAATGTTTGAAAAAATGGCAAGATCCTTTCTGATATTCCAAGGAATAGAGGGATCTAAGGTGTTGGCCAAAGCAGCACATTTAGCAAGAGTAAGACAGTCATTCAGAAAAGTAGCATGCATAATATTGAGCCGAGAGGCTATATTAGCAGCAGAAGCAAGAGCAATAGATTCAGCCTGCAAAGGAGTGGATGTAGAGGAAGCGGAGGCCTGAATTTGAATATTAATTTCTCCCTGCTCCGAGGGGAGAGAAATATAGATACCAACACCTGTAGCCACATCACCTGGAGGAAGGCCAGGAACTTTTTTTGTTCTGAAAGCTGCATTAGAGTAAATTTTTGGACCAACAACTAAAAGATCAGACCTGAGAGAATTACCTGGCAAGGGGAGTTGATTGCTAGCAGGAATGTGTTGAACCTGTTGATTCTTGATAGAAAGACCAGAAAGAACATCATGAGGCTCCAAATTTAAAGCACCAGCCGCAATGCTAACTTGATAAGGAAGAGCTTTGTTTCTATCAAAAAGAAAATCATTTCTTGCTTTCCAAAGGCTCCACAAAAAATTTAGGATATTCGGGATGGAGCCATGTGGGTGATTCCTTTGAAGGAAAGCAATAAGCACTGAATGCATTGTAGTATGGACTTGGGTTAAAACATCAGCTTTGAGAAACCAGGGAGAAGAAAACCAGGCCGCACGAGCAAAGTGACAAAGGAAAAATAGATGAAACTCATCCTCCGGTTGACCACATCGACAACACATTTGAGAAATATGAATCGAGAAACGACCAGCTCGCATACCCGTAGGCAAAGCTTTTCTTAAAAGTCTCCATGCAAAAGTTTGCACCCTGGGAAGCAAATTCTTTTGTGTCCAAAATATTGTAAGCAGATTTTTCAAATCCAAAGGTACAACAGTAGGGGCATGTCTAGGATTAGCATGAATATCTTGTAAACACAATTTATAAGCAGATTTGGAGGAACAAATACCATTTGGAGTAAGATCCCAACACAAAAAATCTGGAATTTCGTCATCAACAATATCAGTATGAACAATAATGGAAGCCAAAGGTTGCTGAAAAATCGAGAAAATGAGAGTTTGATTCCAAATCCTTTGACCTGGAAGCCAAAGATCCTTAACCAAGGCCGGGTACACAAAACCAGCATGTTGAGGAATGCGATGCTCATGAATGGAACTCCAATTATTACACCAAGGAGTGCTCCAAATAGAAATGTTACCTTGCGTTATTTGATAGAATGAATGAGTTTTAAGCGTAGGTAACATTTTAAGAATGGAAGCCTAGAAAGTAGATTTAGGAGGAGTAGTAGTGGCAGTCCAAATGGAAGCATTAGGAAAATATTTAGCTTTAAGCACAAGAAACAAATGAGAAGAAGGGTCTTTAGCTAACCTCCAAGCAGCAGATAAAATCAGACTTTCATTGATGGCCTTCAAGTTCCTAACACCTAGACCTCCTTCATCTTTGGAGTTGCAAATGTCTTTCCATGCTCTAAGACAAAGACTCTTTGTAGAGTCATTTTGTCGAACACCTGTCCACCAAAAATTCCTAATAATAGTTGTAAGCTTAGCAATCAATTTCTTAGTGAACAAGATATTAGCCATATAGTAGACAGGAATGGCCGAGAAAACCGAACGAATCAGCTCAAGACGGGCAGCATGAGAAAGCAAGTTGGCTTTATAAGAAGGCAATTTTTGCAAGAATTTGTCCAGAACAAAATTATAAACAAGAACTCTGTTTTTAGCAGGAAGAATCAACGGATGACCAAGATGAGTAAAATTTGCATCCAAAGAAGAAACAGGGAAAATCTGCTTCATGTCTTGCATAGCAATAGGAGAAACATGAGAGCTGAAAAGAATAGCAGATTTAGACCAGTTTGGAGTTTGACCAGAAATAGCACAAAATTGGTTTATAAGATTATCCATAGTGTGAGCTTCTTGCAAAGTGGCTTGTCCACAAAAAAATAAGTCATCCGCAAATAAAAGAGAGTGAATGGAGGGGCAATTTGGTCCAAGAGAGATACCCTGTAATTGATGAGCAGCAAGAGCGTCATTAAGGGCAATGGAGAGTTCATTGATAGCAATAACAAATAAATAAGGAGACATAGGACAACCTTGACAAATACCCCTAGAATTGTTAAATTTTTTAGAAGGCTACCCATTAATGACAACAGAAAACGTAGGCGAGGAGATGCAAGCATGAACTAAATTTATGAAATGACCATACAACCCTTTTCGAGAAAGAGCAGAAACAATAAAACTCCATTAAAGACGATCAAAGGCTTTAGCAAGATCTATTTTAAGCATGAAAGCATTATGTTTCCAGAATTTCAAGGAGAAAGAGTGAGTAATCTCTTGGGCAATGATGATATTATCACTAATTCTTCTACCCTCAATGAAAGCTTGCTGAGAAGGATCTATATAATCAGGCAGGAGAGGCTTGATCCTATTAGCAAGCGATTTAGCAATAATTTTATAAACAACATTACAAAGGCTAATTGGACGATAATCCATAGGGACTTGAGGAACCAACTTCTTAGGAATAAGAGCAATGTTGGTATCATTAATGTGAGGAGGCAGAACAGCAGTAAGATAAAAGTTGATAACAAGCTGAAGCTGGGTAATCTCATCTCCTATCCAATCCCAAGCAGCCGGGTAAAATTCAACATTAAAACCATCTGGCCCTAGAGAAGCATTTAACTTCATATCTTTAAGAATTTGCAAAACCTCATGTTTATCAGGAAGAGCATAGGTTGGGTCCGAAGGATCATTCGGCCATTGGGTGGACACATAAGGTCTATCACTATTATTGTTCGAAGAAGAGAAGATATAACGAAAATAATTGACAAACGTGTGGGTGATAGCAGAAGGTTTGAAATGAAGAATGTTAGTCTCATCTTTGATGGAGCAAATAGTATTACGTTTTCTACGCTTAACAACAGCTTGGTGAAAAAATTTAGTATTGCGATCACCAGCCCCAGCCCAGTTCTTCTTACTGTGTTGTTTATAAAACTGATTCAGCTTAGAGAGAGTCTGTTCATACCTGACAGTGAGATCAGCCTCCAATGCATGGTCCTGCTGCTGTGATGGTAGTTGTTGTAGCTAATTAATCTTCCCTTGTAGCTCCAAAAGATCTGATTGTAGATACTTTTTTTCCTGCACCACACTTTGAGAGAACCTGCCAAAGAAGAAGTCTTGGCAGCAAAAGAGGTTAGAGAACAATTGTTCCAAGCAGATTTAGCAAAACTGGCAAAGTCCTTTTCCATCAACCACCAATTTTCAAATTTGAAAGCTTGCTTAGGCTTAACAAAATTTCCTTCTGTAGACACTAAAATGGGATCATGATCACTGAGAATAATAGGCAAATTGAGGACTTTAGTATTAGGGTAATGCATGCACCACTCGGCATTAACCAAAGAACGATCAAGACGACGGTAAATAGGTTTAGAAGTGTGTTGGTTACCTCGCCAAGTGTACGCTGGACCACTAAAACCTATGTCAAAAAAACCACAATTTTTAACAAGGGAGAGAAAAGCATTGATACGAAAGTAATTCACATTACCATTACAACCATCGGTATCATACAAGATGTCATTAAGATCACCCATACACATCATGGGCATACCCAGATTATCATACACAAAAGTGGAAATCTGACTCCAAATGGCACTAGTTTGCTTGTGGTACGGGTCTCCATAAATACAAATCAAACAAAATTGAACCCCAGAAGCAGGATGAACTACATTAGCTAATATATAGTGGAAGGTAGCACTATGAACAGTAATGTTCAGATCATCAGTCCACATAAGCCAGAGACCTCCCGAAGCACCTCTAGAGGGAACTACAAAGGCATTAGTAACATCAAACCTATTAATCAGATCAACAGAACGGACTTTGGAAAACTTGATTTCTGAGACAAAAGTTACCTGCGCTTTAGTGGAACGAATCAAGTTGGCCAAGAAAAGCATACGATCATTGCCGAGTCCCCGACCCATACCTCGGCAATTCCAAGCAATGGCCCTCATAGCGCCCGAGGCGCAATAGGGTTATACGTCGCTACCCGATTGATATTCGTAGTCTCTTGAACTTGAACGTCGTATGAAACTGGGATGCCACTAGTGCGAGGAGGTGCTACACTTATATTCTTTTTATTTTTTTTATTTTTTCTATTTTTTGCGAGAAAGGAGGTGCTACACAAAGAAGTAGAAAATCGGGGAGGGGACAGCAATTGGAGCGATAATATGGGGGGCGAGGAGAAACTGGATCCGGCCCGGAGGGCCAGCGACGCCCTGAATCAGGCTGGAACGAGGAGGCGGGGATGGGATCTAGGAGGGATGAGACCTAGAGAGAAGCAGGCATCAGAGAGGGAGGACTGAGAGGATGAGGCAAGAAAGAAGGGGAAACCTAGGTAGGAGGACGCATCAAAGAACCTGATGGAGCCCAAGACTCAGCAGCAAAAAGCGGGAGAAAGGGATCTGGATGGGGCAAGACGGGAAGAGGAAGAGAGGAACAGCAGAGGGAAACCAACGAGAAGGGGAATAGGGAACAAAGGGCGAGAGGGGAGATCAGCAAGGGAAGGGGAGATGAAGAACCGGCGTCACGCCAGTCACCGGACCATCGCCGGAAATCGCCAAGGCGGTAGCCACCATGCCGCCCTTCGTTCCGTTCTAAGCGGTAGTAGGCACAGTGTATATTTTCATGTAGTCCTACTACTTTGTTATCTTACTTGCTACTTACCACTGCACTAGAGAGTAGATTTAATTAAGTCGTCAGAAAACGTTAAATAACACACCTCAAAGATGACTAGTACTACAACTCAAAACTGGAGTACTAGTCCATCTGTGTAATTTCTTTGTTCCTTCAGCGCATTCTTTTCCACCAGTGTAAACTTGGATGTTGCATTCGAATATTTACAAATTTTCTTTGGCATCATTTGTGAACAGAGCCTAGTCTTCTGAAGCCCAAGACGTGGAGAAATGCCCTCCGCTGAGGTTAGTGAGCTGTCAATATGCAACATGATCACCATGAGAAGCTACCAAGCAGGAGGAGGAGGAGGAGGACAGTTGATTTGTTCTGAGCTTTTTTCTGATGTCGATTGTGCCCAACTCCTTCACCGACCTCTTTTCCGCCACTTTCACCTTTCCTGACATCCATAGACATCATTTCATGACGAACTAAACCAGCGCGCGGCTCAACTCCTCTAAAAGCAATAATCCATGACTTTCAAACATCAAGCCTATCTTATGGTACAACTTGTAGAAGTTGAAGCCGCATATCGACCCTCCAAAAACCAAATCACCAAACATTGGCTACATCCTCGGGGAATGACTATGGACGCTCCTTCCCATGATGTTGATGTGTTGTACGCCGCTGTCCGATAGTCGATGTTGGTAAATTATATTAACAAACCTTGGTGTTGTAATTTCTATATCCTTGAATGATCGGTATGCAGCCTGAATCTCTAAAAGGCTCAACATGTGGGAAAACCCGTGGACACGCTTCATATCCAACATTGTAAATTGCAGCGTGTTGAGGGAAGAGATTAACTTGCTGCTAGCTAGCTAATAATAGTCCACATTAGGATGTGAATTACTGGATTCTTCATGACCTACTGTTTCAGAGCATGATACATGCTCTTTTCTATGGAAAGCATGATACATACTTATGAAGTTGCAGTGTTGGTTATCAAGTAACAATGTTGGATGACACCTCATGCATGTAGGTGTGGTTTAAACTAGCTACTCATTGATGCATGCATTTTTTTCTTTTCTTATTCTCCTGTCGTTTGTCTCTTGCCAAGTTTACAAAGCATATTAAAGTAAGATATATGTGAAAAAAATGGGAAAATATTACTTGAGATATATGAAGCTAAATATATACGTGCTACTTAATCTTGAATTGGATGGTGAAAAATAAATGCATTAATAAATGCGACCATTGAAAATGAAGGATAAAATATGTGATTAACACCTAAAACTAGCTACCATAAATTGAAACGATATTAGCTAACCCTAATATTTCTATTTTTACCTCCGATTCTGGAAAAGTTCTACAAGATATTCTCTGATTTTTGCTTTCTTCTTGTGTTTTATTTTGATTTTTACATGTTTTATTTTGATTTTTATTTTTTGCTAGGTTTTCATTTTTCTTCTTATTATCCTCTGTTTATTTTATTTATATTTTTTAAAACTTTGTGATGATTTTTGAACTTCTAGACTATTTCAAAATTTACAATATTTTTATTTTTGAAGTTCTTTGAAAATCAGAAAAATAAAATTAAATGAATGAATATTTTCTAATTATTTGTGAACATTTTTTATAAAAGTCAGCAACATGTATTTTTTAAAATAAATGAACATAAGAAATGGCTGGAAAAAAATACAATTATGATTTTAATGGCTTGTAATATGTGTTGTACTGGTTGCTCGAGATTAATGAAATACATTCATTTGTTTGGTTCTCTCTGCTGGCAACATTGCAACTATGAATGCAAGACAAAAAGGAGGCCAATCAAATAGTTAAAATGTAAAAACGGACTTTTTCAGAAATAGAAAAAATTGATGCCAGTTTTTAGGAATGTCGAGTTAGCCATATTTTATTTTATTTGTCTTTGTGTTATTGGACAAAATTAGTCATCAAGCCTCCAATCAAATGGCCAGTCATAAATGGCAACATGTTGAGGGAAGAGATTAACTTGCTGCTAGGTAGCTAATAATAGTCCACATTACGATGTGAATTACTGGAATCTTCATGACCTACTATTTCACTTGGAGCATGATACATGCTCTTTTCTATGGAAAGCATGATACATACTTATGAAGTAGCAATGACGGTTATCAAGTAACAATGTTGGATGACACCTCATGCATGCATGCATTTTTCTGTTCTTATTCTCTTGTCGTTTGTCTCCTGCCAAGTTTACAAAGCATATTAAAGTAAGATATATGTGAAAAAACATGGAAAATATTGACATGAATATATGAAGCCAAAAATATAAATGCTAGTTAATCTTGAATTGGCTGGTGAAAACAAATGCATTAATAAATGCGGCCATTGAAAATGAAGGATAAAATATGTGATTAACACCTAAAAACTAGCTACCATAGATTGAAACGATGCTTAGCTAAGTATAGGGTTAAATTATCTCAAGACAGCTCAACGAATGTTAAGGATGATTATCATTGGTAGAAATGTCATTAACACTTTTTAAGAAAAAATTAATTAACATTTTAGCGGGAATGTAATTAACACACGCACATGAAGCTGCCTGAGCTACTATTTGGTGGGCCCAAGAGACAGATATGTGATGGGCCCAGAGTGTTCTAGAAAATGGGCTAAGACCAGAGAGATAAGCTTTGAATGGGTTAACTACTCAATGCATGTTCACTATTTTGTGCACTATAGAAACACAAGCTCCTTACAGGTGCCAGTTGCCAGAATATGCTCAGAAGAGACAGAAAGATTTACCATTGTATGACGCCATTTAGAGTGGTCCACTTCACCCGCCAATATTCAGGTCAACAGTCACCATAGATGGCTGAACTTTTGAAAGTACGCAAGACTGTAGCACAAAAAAGAAGGCAGAATCGGCTGCTGCGGCATTTTGTAAATTAAAGGTGAACATTACTAACAATTTTGTTGAACTTTTTCCAAAAATGTCATAAAAATTTAAAAAAAAAGTGTACCATTTTTTAAGTATTATGAACATTAAAAATTACACAAAGATTTTCTAAAAATGTTACAAGCATTTTAGAAAACAATTGCACGGAGGAACATTTATGTGTTGTGAACATATTTTAATAGTTACGAACACTTTTTATATGTCATGAACATTCTTGAAAAATTATGCCAACATTTGTTTTAAATGTTGTGAACATTTGTAAAAATGTGTGAAAATTTGTATGGAATGGTATGGAACGTTACCATATTTTATTTACTGTCATGATTTTGGTTGCAAATGCTGAAGTGTCATGAACACTTTATGAAAAAACTGGGACCACTTTCTCATGCTGCGCGAACATTTTTTATACCATGAAGAAGATTTCTATAACAATAATATAACAAATATGTTTTCAATAAAATATTTTTAAAGCACGACTCCAAATATATATAAAATATGAAAATAAAAAATAAAAGACCAAAACCCCAAAACCATACGTAGCATTGAAGCTAAGTCGCACTAGCTGTGCATGGCCCAACTAGCCTTGCGATGTGGGTCAGGCATTCGTCGGTTTCAATTGAAGCAAGACATAAACGTCCCCGGCGGTAGGCATGTACACCAGTTCAGGTGAGCCCATTACAACTTCTTTCCTATTTTTTCCTCCGACTCTGGGAAAGTTCTACAAGATCTTCTATGATTTTTGAATTCCCCTTGTGTTTACTTGTGATTTTTACTAGTTTAATTTTGATTTTTCCTTTTTCCTAGGTTTTCATTTTTCTTCTTATGGTGCTCTTTTTATTTTATTATTTTTAAAACTTTCATGAAGATTTTTCAAATCCTACAATAGTTTGAAATTTACAATATTTTTATTTTTGAAGTTTTTTCAAAATCAGAAAATTAAATTAAATAATGAACATTTTATAATCATCTGTCAACATTGTTTTTAAAATTCATTAACACATATTTTTAAAAAATAAATGAACATAAGAAATGGCTGAAAAAAACCAAACAAACTGTTAAGGATGGCAATTTTACCCATGGGTACCTGACCCCGTAGGGGTAGGGTATGGCCACATTTTTGTTTCCATGGGTAGTGCCTAAACATTATCCGACTAGTTGTGGGTAGGTCACGGTTATGATTTTGTGCCAATGGGTATGTCCATACCCTACCCGATTATCTTACTAGCGATAAAGACCTAGTCCACGTCATGGTGAACATTTTGTAAATACAAGGTGAACACAACATCAAATTTTGTTGAGAATTTTTCGAAAATGTATTATTTTTTTTCAAATGTGGGAACATTTTTTAAATTGTTAGAACATTATTTAAAATTACACGAAGATTTTCTTCATATGTGATGAACATTTATAAAAATTTGTGCGAAAACATGTTTAAATGTTGTGAATATATTTTTAATAGTTATGAGCGCTTCTATATGTCATGAATTTTTGAAAAATTATGCTAACAAATTGTTTTACATTTCAAGAACATTTTTCAAAGCATGTGAAATTTTCGTTGAATGGTACCATTTTTTCTTAGTGTCAAGAACTTTTTTGCAAATGTCTAAAAAATGTTGAATTGTCATGAACACTTTATTAAGCATGTGGCAACACTTTGTTTCGTTGTATGTATTTTCCTGCTATTCCACATGTTACATACTTATTTTTTCAAAAGTTCACTGTGCATTAAAACTGTTCACGAGACTAAACCTTAGTTTGTGTTATTGTAAAAAAAATGTCCACGTTTCTATATTCATGAAATTTTAAAAAATTAATTTCAAAATTTAAATAGAAAGCTCATACATTTGAAAAAAATCATGATGTATTCTCAAAATCTTCAATGTGCTTTAAACATATTCACCGTGTATTTAAAATTATTCGATGTTATTTGACAATTGTTCAATGTATTTATAAAATTAATGTGCATCTAAAAATTGTTCTATATGTATTAAAAAAGTTAAACATTGGTTTAGAAAATGTCAATGTGTATTTTAAAATGAAAAAGAAGAATAAATAAATGAGAAAAAAGAGAAAGGAAAAAAGAAAATAAGAGAAAAGGAGAAAAAACAAGAAGAAAAAAGAAAAAATGAAAGAGGAAAGCGGCAAACCAATAGAAACCAAGAAAATAAAAAATAAAAAAATGAACTAAACCAAATGAGAGTCCCTAAAATCAACTCCCATGTTTCATAGAACCTTCCAAAAACTGCTCCTATGTAATTCCTACAGTCTCCCACTCGGACGACTCTGAAGTCGAGATGACCTTATGTCTCTTAATAATCGAGATGGAGCTCTCGCGGTCTCCTGTAGCCCTCCATGTGTGAGTTTGTTGAAGCTACACGCAAGCACCGTTGAGTGGGTCGGCCAGTATGACGTGCATTTTTGG
>NC_057800.1:750532169-750539091 GCF_018294505.1 Triticum aestivum
CAAAGTGAAAAGGAACAAATTGGAAACAAAAAATGTCGAATACCAGTGAAATATAAAAACCAAATAAAAACTAAAAAAATCGGCAAAAACTGAACCTGGGGAAGTAACACTAAATTGGGCTGCTTGCATTGTTGTAGGTGTATCCTCGTCAATAGGGAAAGCCCCCCACGCCATACGTATCCTACTATGATTCCTCCAATCTCGCAAACTCTTTGACCCCAAGATTTGATCTCCATCGCCGTTCGAATCATGTTAAAGAATGCAACAACTGCGATGTTGGTCTCTCTTCCGCCACTTTCACCTTTACTGACATCCACAAACATCGTTTCATGACGAACTAAACTAGCGCGCGGCTCAACTCCTCTAAAAGCAATAATCCATGACTTTCAAACATCAAGCCTATCTTATGGTACAACTTGTAGAAATTCAAGCCGCATATCGACCCTCCAAAAACCAAATCACCAAACATCGGCTACATCTCGGGGAATGACTATGGACGCTCCTTCCCATGATGTTGATGTGTTGTACGCCGTTGTCCGGTAGTCGATGTTGGTAAATTATATTAACAGACCTTGTTGTTGTAATTTCTAGATCCTCGAATGATCGGTATGCAGCCTGAATCTCTAAAAGGCTCAACATGTGGGAAAACCTGTGGACACACTTCATACCCCACATTAGTGAGGCAGTTAACGTTGTCACCGAATGGATCCCAAATGTGGTGAAGTTCTCAACTTGGGGCTTCACAATTGTATCCATCATCCTCACCACCTACTAAGCTTGCAAAGGCGTGGACCTATGTGGCATGACGCTTCAAGACATACGCACTCCGGTCAAACCATGGCCCTCACCGTCACCGACTTGACACGTTGGCTAAACTATGGAAACACTTCATGTCACGCTCTAGTGAAGCCAGTTAACATTGCTAGTAAGCAAGTCACACTTTGTGGCAAAGCTCTCGATTAGTGCTTTACAATGTGTGTTGTCAAACCAGCTTGCTACCATCGATGAAGACAAATAACAAGTTTCTCGGAGAAGAAGTGATTCCGTAGAGTCGCCCCAGAGGTGAAAGAAGGAAGAATAAGAATGTGACGCACAGGGTGGGTGCGTGGTGTATTAAGGTGTGAGTTGTGAGTCCCGTTTAGAGGGTTGGATCGAGATCTAACGGCTAGAAAGGCGACTTTGATTGAACATATTTTGGGTGGGTGTGCTATAAACCCTGGCCTAGTTGGGAATCTCACATCTGTCATTGTCTTTTCCTTTTGGCATTTTGCAATCATTCATACTCACAAGTCACACCATACAATCTGTGAAATTAATTCGATCGTATACGCAATCGAACTATCAATTTCTTTGCATCCATCACAATCAACAATGCTTACCAATATTATGTCGTGACAGGACAAAATCCAGAGTATGTACAGAAAAAAATGGACACAAGATTGGCAAGACATCAAGTTGCTAGGAGAGACAAATACATTTGTACAAACATCAATCTTGACCATGGAATAGAAGCATTCATAATTGAGGACGTACATACATACACCAAGATAAGAGAAGGATGAGATTATTCCTGACTGACTGACTCGCACACACTGTTTACCCTGAATTTCTCAAGGACAAGATAGCGCAATGAAACTAAACTGGCTTACTGATGATGACGCGACGACGTACACTTGCTGGAATTTTTGAAGCGATTTCAATCTCTCATGGCGATGACGGATGGACGAGATGAGATTGAGGTTTTCAGTAGTCGGCGGTGGGGAGCTGCTCGTGGGGGCGCTGGCCGATGAAGCAGATGTCGTAGACGAGGGCGGCGATGGCGGCGCCGGCGAAGGGGCCGAGCCAGTAGACCCAGTGGTTCTCCCAGACGCCGCTGACGACAGCGGGGCCGAAGGAGACGGCGGGGTTCATGGAGGCGCCGTCGAAGGCGCCGCCGGCGAGGATGTTGGCGCCGACGATGAAGCCGATGGCGATGGGCGCGATCACCCCGAGGTCGCCGCGCTTGGGGTCGACCGCGGTGGCGTACACCGTGTAGACGAGCCCGAAGGTCATGACGATCTCGAACACCACGGCGTTCCAGACGCCGACGCCGGCGGAGAGCGAGAAGGCGCCCACGGCCTCGCCGCCGGTGGCGATCTTGAGGAGGAGGCAGGCCACGACGGAGCCGAGCAGCTGCGCCACCCAGTACACCACGGCCTTGAGCAGGCTGATGTTGCCGCCCACGAAGGCGCCGAATGTGACGGCCGGGTTCACGTGCCCGCCGGAGATGTTGGCGCCCACGGAGACGGCCACGAAGAGCGCGAACGCGTGCGCCAGCGCCGCCGCGATAAGCCCCGCCGGCGTCGTCGCGCCGCCGTCAGTCAGCTTGCCTGCCACGCCATGCACAACAGGCGATCAGTACGGCGTGATTGATGAGTGATGACATGATGATCGGTCGATGCAGCAGAAAAGGGAGAAAGAAATGGGGATAGGACTTACCGAAGGCCATGCCGGAGCCTGAGCCGGCGAAGACGAAGATGAGCATGGAGATGAACTCGGCGACGCCGGCGCGGAAGGTGTCCGGGTGGGACAGCTCCCCCGGGGCGCCGATGGCGATCCTGCTCACCGGCATTTTCGACGGGCACTCTTTCTTTTTTTTCTGGATGGATGGATCGGTTCGTGTGCTGTGTAGCTAGCAGTGTTGAATTGTGTGGTGTGTCGATCATGCAGTGTTAGTTATATATAGCCCGGGAATGGATGTGAGGCCGGCCGGGCAACTTGCTACGGCCGGTCACGACACGACCGCTTGCCTGCCATCGCCATTGGGATTAGGATTGGGATCAGATTGCACACACCCCTAACCATTCTTTTTTTCTTCTGCGCCATCCATAGGGTATTTAATTTTATCACGAACAAAAAGGAAGCGCTGAGCTATCTAGATCCATCACGGGCTTGGTTTCTTTTGGGCAGCAAATCATTTGAGAAATATGGTTATGTAAGCA
This sequence comes from Triticum aestivum, assembly GCF_018294505.1. Taxonomy (NCBI): domain Eukaryota; kingdom Viridiplantae; phylum Streptophyta; class Magnoliopsida; order Poales; family Poaceae; genus Triticum; species Triticum aestivum. The sequence continues at coordinate 750,535,151 of NC_057800.1, forward strand.
GGGGCAAAAAAAAAAGGTTTTTCTTTCTCTTTTACCTCTCAAATCGATCTTCCAAAATCAAAAAAATGGCACCTTTAGATTGAAATAGAGAAATAAACACACCACACCGGCAAACTCAAGCAGGGGAGCCATGAGGAGGAATGAGGCTAGTCAACTTGGCATTTTTACTGAGGTGGCACACAATTAAATGAGAAATGTGAGGATTAAGTATCATGATATGATATCATATCATGGTAAATGATGTAGTAGCATGTGTCATGCATGACAATAAATGAGGTCACTATGATAACAAGTTACGATGCTATGCACTGTGGATATAATATCATACACTAATATCATATAGTACATGATACTAGTATATCATACCTCCCATTGTGACTAGCCTGAAAGGAAGTTTAAGGATTGCCCAAGTGGAAACAAAGAAGATGGACGCCAACTAGCGCAATGCCCGTAAAATAACTTTTTGTCTAATTAATCCTTATTACCTGTGACATGACCGGATGGTAAACATTAATTAGAAAGGGTTCAACGATGATGACTACCACTCTGGGCACTGGCCCTTAGAAGCACATGCATGAAAAATGCATGGTTGTCATCGACAAGGTTAGGCCCCTCCGATAAGAGAGCAGCAACAGCGGCATGTCAGCGACTTGTTCTGGCAGTGGTAGTGGTGGTTCTGTGATCCTGGAACCTTGATGTAATCTTTAGTAAGCTATGTGACAAACAAAGAAAATACAATGAGTTCTGTCCGAGAATCATTAGTTGTCGAAAGCATGCGAGAAGGTGGTACTATGTCGGGGAATCCCGACATAAAGTTTTTCTAATGGTGGTTTTGCTAAACTTAAGCCATCTAGAATTTTCTTACATCTAAATTGGTTTGGAAGAAGATGCAAAACGCACTTCGAATAAGTTAAAAGTGTAAATCCCACTTTTTTCGATGAATTGGAGTTTGCGCGTTTGACTAAATATTACCAGGTATGATTAAAAGAACAACAACACTATGTCCAGCATGACTACTGTTGGACATATATCTAAATTGTTTTGGGAAAAGGTGCCAAAAACACTTTGTTAATGGAAATTGTTTCTAAGAAAACAAAATGCAGAAAACACTTTGGGTAAGTAAAACATGCGACAAACAGTTCCACTAAAATTGTCAGCATCGTTTGTGCATACCTACAGTCCAACCGAATCTTGCCTATGTGACGAGAGGATGTTCAAGCTGAAGCTGAACAATCGATGGCAGAAGCAGCGGTAGGCGGTGCTATCGTACATCGACCAACGCGAGGGCCCAATCGCGGACACGTTCCGCAGCGTCATCATCGTCTGCGATGGCGAAGATGGTCAAGTTGAAGCTCCACAATCTATGCCAGATGCAATGGTGGGCGGTGCCGGCGTACATAGACCGACGCAAGGGATAAGTAAATAATGCAACTTACATTGTTTTCACTAAATTGAAGTTGCACTTTCCACTAAAGCACAGTTAATCAGGTATGCTTCACAAAACCATGACACCATGGGAAGCGAGATTCTTGACACTATGGGAATGCGAACAAAAATTGTCAGCATCGTTTATGCGTAACTACAATCAAGCCGAATCCTACCTACCCGACGCGAGGAATGTTCAAGTTGAAGCTAAAGAATTTGTGCCAGAAGTAGCGGTGGGCGTTGCCAGACTAGACCAACCGGCGTGAGGACCTGGATGCCGCCATGTCCCATGACACCGTCGTTGTCCGATGTTGCGAAGATGTTCAAGTTGAAGTTGAACAATCTGTGCCAGAAGAATCGGGGGCGGCACTGGCGTGCATCGACCGGCACGATGAGAGGGGTGCACTCAATGCCACGGTCGTCGTTTGTGGTAGCGAGAAGAGGGGTTGGGAGATGGGGAGGTAGGCGGCAGGGTGAGAGGGGTGCCGATGTCCCTCATGGCAATGGCACTTTTCACTAAAACACAACACTATGGCCAACGCGACTATTGTTGGCCATGTATCTACATTGGTTTGGATAAAAGGTGAAACAAACACTTTGTTTATCGAAACTATTTCTGGAGAAAAATTTATTAGAGGACACTTTCCACTGAAGCGTAATTAATTATATATGATTAACAATACCATGACACTCCGGTCAGCGAGTATGTTGTTGCTCGTAAATATATGTCATGAACAAAAATTATCAACATTGTTTGTGCATGCCTAAAATACAGTTGAATCCTACCAATGCAACATGGCTTATACCGACCGACGTGAGGGCCCGAACCACATGGCCACGTTCCATGCCACCGTTGTTGTCTGCAGCGGCGATGAGAGGGACAGGGAGATGGGTGAGGGAGGCGCATGTGTCGTTCGTGGCGAAGGCACTTTGCACTAAAGCGCAATTAATTAGATATGGTTAAAAGAACCACAACACTATGGCCAGCGAGACTATTGCCGGTCATATATCTAAATTGTTTATGACAAAGGGTGCAAAAAAAAACACTTCGGATAAGTAAAAAGTGCAACTTGCACTTTTTTCACTAAATTGGGGTTGTGCTTTCCACTAAAGCGCAATTAATCAGATATATTGTTAACAAAACCGCAAAGGTCATATATATATACATCACTAACAAAAATCGTCGGTATCATGAACTCAATTGTGGCATTGTGCGTACCTAATCCCGTTGTGTTGCATACGGATGAGCATAGATTATAAGCAAAAGGTAGGAATGATTGGAGATGGACGCCACACAACTAATCCAAGAACAACGCGCACGCCTCGTCTTTGCGCTCTACTATAGACGGCCGGACATGGACGTTTCCGCTGCTCCGGCCGCCCAAGCCGCGAGTGGGCCCAGCTGTGGATGAAGGGCGGGCCTCCCGGCCAATGGGAGCACGCCGCGTGGAGAAACCATTGGCGGAGGAGCGTGGTGCGGCGCCGCCCAGTGACGTGGCCGCTCCCGGTCCGGCGGTCACCACCTTTTAAATTCCCTTTCGTGTGCTGACAAGAGAAGAGCGACCGCGATCGATGTGGAGTGGTTGCGTTGCGCTGCATGCTTCGGCGGCATAATTAAGATATGAGTATATGGTAGATAGATTCTTCTCTTGTCTTTTCTCCTAATGATAAGCTGTGTGGTGTGGTGCCGCCCAAATTAACTAGCGAAAGACGGTGCTAGATTAGTGGCAGCCGGAATCTTTCCCGTGATTAGTGGATGGAACGTCTCCCTGTCGTCGGCTGTGCTCGGAACAATTATTGGGTGGACGACGATGCAAATGTGTGTGTGAGCCAGCAAATGCTTTCTTCTGTTGATGGGTGTATGCGCCGCGCCAAGACAGGACCAGGGCCAAACCGCGCTCTTCATCTGCTTGCATGCTTGCTGCGTCTCGAATGCTCTATCACGCGTCCAGCTAACGGGGAATCTTGTTGAGGGAATGGCCGGGCAGCGGCTCCTCTCAAATCTAACGAGAGATATCGCGTGGTCCAGTCGGTGCCTGGGCATTAATTCCAGCATGTTTTCGGAGAAATTCGATGGCGATTCTCGTACGGGCAGCCAGAAAAACAGAATTGGGGATTCTTTCTTTCTTCTTCTGCGGCGAAAAACATGATTTTCTTCTTTTCATGTACTCTTATTTCATACTCCCTCTGTCCCGAATTTTTGCGACAAGTAATTTGGTTCAGAGGGAGTAGTTTTCTGAGACTGACAAGGTTTACGTATATACACTAGTAGAAAACGGGCCTATTGTCCCGGTTCGTAAGGACCTTTTGTCCCGATTCCTGAACCGGGACTAAAGGGTCGGTACTAATGCCCTGTCCCTTTAGTCCCGGTTCAATTCAGAACCGGGACAGATGGGCCTCCACGTGGCCTGTGCGCGGAGCCCAGGCAGGAGGGCCTTTGGTCCCGGTTGATGCCACCAACCGGGACCAATAGGCATCCATGCGTCAGCATTTCTGTGACTGGGTTTTTTGTTTTT
>NC_057800.1:750539342-750543947 GCF_018294505.1 Triticum aestivum
TTGGGGGGTTAATTTAGGTGTTTCATATATTGTGTTAGCTAGCTATAATTAATAGAAAGAAGTGTCCTTTCTTATGTCCGTGCTTGGTCGACGCTACGTACTATACATACGTATATAGAGGACTAGACACGCTAGCTAGCTAGTAAGCAAACGAAGGAAACAGAAAATCGTCATGAACATATATGCATACAGAGAGAAGTGATATCGATCACCTCTCCTTCTCCAAGAGATTGGTCGAAAAACAAGTTCTCGTATATCTATCCGACACTAGCGACTACATATATACAATAATTATCTCTTACACATATAATCTCCTAACATACGGACTCATGGTTCACATAGTATTCTCCGTCTTCAGCGATCACGTGGTCAAGAAAGAATGCCGCCAATTCCTCTTGAATTGCTCGCATGCGAGCTGGTGCTAGGAGTTCATCCTGCTTCCGAAACATCTAATTTGAAGAAGGGGGTCAATACATATATATATGAATGAATGAAACTCAACACAAATGATGGTAATAAAATAAAATTGTGAATATTGTTATTTACGCACTTCATATTGTTCGTCGGAGTAGCCCCGCTCACAGGTCGTGTGGCGGATGGACTCGCAAACGTAGTATCCAGAGAAATCATTCCCTTGTTCCTGCCACAACCACTTTACAAGAAATAGAGGTCAATCAAACTGATAAGCAAGAATGCCAAATGGTATTGATGAAACTAGCGCTTGAATCACTAGGAGATGTGCGGAACATACTACTATAGTACTTATTTTCGGGTGTCTAAATTGCAGCTTCTTCGGGAGTCCCGGAGCTTTTTTGGTGAATTTTCTCCAAACCCTGCCAGACAAAGAAAACAATTATTTGATATATCAGGAAATGAACAAAGTTGCTGATATGGTGGATAATGATCGATTTAACTTACTTCTCGAGCATTTGAGTCATGTCCGCATAGTCCTGGGGATCTTTTCGTCTCGAGTCTAAGACGGTTACTAGTCCCTGCTCAAGCTTAATCTCTAGGAGAATATAGTGGAACCTGTGCACGCATGCATAACTCATCAATTACATTACTATAACCTAGACTAATAAGGGAAACTGAATATGCACAAGACAGTAACACTCACTTGAAGTTGTAAGGAAAGAGTATTATATCTTTGTTTTCATTTATTAACAACGATCGTAGCAAGTTGGCCTCGGTATCTGCGGCACGATATTTAACCTCAGTTGCATCTATGAGATTTGTATTAATGAACCCAATATCACCGATTTGTCTTTTCTTCAATTTGGCGATCTTCAATCTGCATAATATAGCGAGGATAATTATAAATACATGCAATGAAAGAGCTGAGCTATATAGAGAGACTTAATGACAGAAGTAGTACTACTTACAGACAGTAGCAGGTGATCGTTGCTTTATCGAGGGCCAATTGATTGAAAAACTGAAAGAACTCCTCAAATGGAACAGGCAACAGTTCAATTCCAGCGAGGTCATGCTCCTTTTTAACTCTCACATACAAAGTACTCCTCCCCCCAAACTCTCTGCAGATTTTCAAGTACCAATCATGTAATCTTCGCATCATCGTTGATAGAGATTTTTCATCTTTGACGAGAGGCTCCTCGTACTCGTATCTTTGTATCTGCACCTCCATGAAATCATAATGTACATCGTCGGGCATGTAATCTCCAAGATTGCTATAACCGGGCACCATCCTCGGATCACTAGCGACGATGTCGCTAGGCACCTTGAGCGGGGGGCACGATTGCTTTGCTTGTTCGCCGAGCTGGGCAATTTGTTTCCCAGCTCGTCGTTCTTTCAGCCTTTGATCACTGACAGTACTTCCCGACCGCTCTGCTTCGGCAAATTCCTTTCCAATAATGCGCTCATAGTTTCTTTTCGGCGGAGACTTGGGTGGTTTTGTCAGGGCAGCCAGAGTGCGCTTCGCTTTCACGGGATCTACCTTCTCCTCGGGAGGTGGATGTTTCTTTGCTTTCACCCCTTCAAAGAAGTTCCTCACTTCTTCTCGCGCGATCTCGGCGTTCTCCTCTGGGGTCCTCTCGTATGGTAACTTCTCTGGAGTCTTCAGAGAATGACCGAATATGTATGTCGTCCCGCCTCTGGCTGTACTGCTAGACGCCGGCAGAGCAGACGGAGCGCTTGTCTTCTTTACTTGCTTATGAGGCGGAGGAGGACTATGACGCGCCGAAGCAGCCGGAGTGGCGGCAGGTCTCTTCCGCCCTTGCTGAGGAGGCGGAGAAGGAGGAGGCTGGCTGCTCGGGCGCGCCGGCGCAGGCGGAGAAGGAGGCGGAGTGCCGCCACGCACCGGAGAAGAAGCCGAGCGAGTGCCCTGATCGTCACTCGCCGGAGGAGGAGGCGGTGGAGGAGGCGGAGTGCCCTGACTCACCGAAGGAGGAGGAGGAGGCGGAGGCGTCCAGTTCGGAAGGTTGATGAGCTCCTTCCGCCATAGGCATGGAGTCTTCAGAGCAGAACCCAGCCGAGTCTCCCCTTCACCGGTAGGGTGGTCAAGCTGGAGGTCCTCAAATCCCTCCATTATTTCATCGACCATCACCCTAGCATATCCTTCTGGAATCGGCCGGCAGTGAAAAGTTGCGCCGGGTTCAGTAGGCAAAACAGAGCCAACAGCCGCCTTGACCTTCATATTAATCCACTGCGTCATAAGGTGGCAATTTCGAGACTCCGTGATAGCATCCACGGGATAGCTGACAGGAGCTGTCAAGACATGCTCCGGCTGAAGCAGCTCGGTGGAAGCCACGCTGCTTCTCCGCTGAGATGGCGGGGTAGCTTTGGGGGAAGCTTCGGCAGTTCGTTTGCTGCGATTTGCTTCTCGTTCCTCTATCGCTTGTACCCTAGCATGCAGCGCCTGCAGTTGGGTCTACTCCACTTTCTTTCTCCTCTCGTGGCATTTGTAACCGCCTGCGTTCGGAAACCCAGCCTTCCACGGAATGGAGCCTGGCGTGCCTCGTGTCCGTCCAGGGTGCTCAGGATTCCCGAGGGCCATTGTGAGCTCGTCGTTCTCTCTGTCTGGAACGAACATCCCTTGTTGCGCTGCTTCGATATAGTGCTTAAGCCTCTTGACTGGTATTTCCATTTGATCGTCCGTCCAAATGCACTTCCCTGATACGGGGTCCAAGGTTCCGCCAGCCTCGAAGAACCAAGTCCGGCAACGGTCTGGCCAGTTAATTGTCTCTGGTTCGATCCCTTTATCAACCAGATCATTCTCAGTCTTGGCCCACTTAGGCTGGGCTGCGAGGTAGCCACCTGACCCCGTGCGATGGTGATGCTTCTTCTTTGCAGCATTTTGCTTGTTTGTCGCCGACATCTTCTTACTCTTTTCCGATGTCTTGTGGGCCACAAATGCGGGCCAGTGATCTCTGATCTTCTCATATCTGCCCTTGAATTCTGGTGTCTCTTTATTTTCGACAAACTTATTCAGCTCTTTCTTCCACCTCCTGAATAGTTTTGTCATCCTCTTAAGAGCAAAAGACTTGATTAATTGCTCTTTAACTGGCTTCTCCGGATCATCCTCTGGCGGTAGGGTGAAATTTGACTTCAGCTCAGTCCAAAGATCATTTTTCTGCATATCATTGACATAAGACACCTTAGGGTCTTCTGTAGCCGGCTTTAACCATTGCTAGATGCTGATCAGGATCTTGTCCCTAACCAGAACCCCGCACTGAGCAACAAATGCATTCTTTGTCCGAATGGGTTCAATCGGTTGGCCGTCGGGCGCGATTGCTATGATCTCAAACCTTTCATCCGAGCTCAACTTTCTCTTCGGGCCTCGTCTCTTTACCGAAGTTGTGCTCGATCCGAAGGGCTAGAAAAAAGAACAAAGACTTAATTAATATGTGTACATACCAAAACAATGAATGCATCAATTAGCTAGTCAGCACAAGCTTAACTAATATATATACCGGAGACGTCATCACGGTCCCCTTCTTGCACCAGCATTGGGTCACCAGAGCCGTCCTCGCGGTCTCCTTCTTGCACCGGCATTAGGTCACCGGAGCCATCATAATCATAGCCAGCTGCTTCCAGACCATCGGTGTCGTTGAGAAACAACGAGCAGGCGGCATCACTTCCTCGTGCGATTATGTCCCCCAACAACTCTTCTTGTACTTCGTCTCGGGCGGTGTCCATAGTTTCTACAAATATTTACAACATGGAAATTATTATTCAAACATGACAGATGGATATATTAGTGGCAAGCATAGAACTAATATTAATTAGTGGCCTCGACGCTGCTTCTCTAGGGTTTGGGGTGGCCTCGACAACGCTTTAAGGATAAAAAAAAGAAGAGGAAGAAGAAAAAAAGAGGAGAAGAAAGAATAGAGGAGTAAGAACTCCTCTATTCTTTCTTCTCTTCTTTTTTTCTTATTCTTCCTCTTTTTTTTATCGGGAACGAGGGTCGTCGAGGGTCGCCGACCAGTAGAGGAAACCCTAAATAGCAAGTATCGTGGGTGTGAGATACATGTGGCCGTCGGTGTTGAACACTACATCCACGTCCCACAAGTGATGTGGGCGTCGAAGCCCGTGTCACTTGTGGGACGTGGATGTAGTGTCCGACACCGACGGCAACATGTATCTCACACC
>NC_057800.1:750545001-750545602 GCF_018294505.1 Triticum aestivum
GGACTAAAGGGGAGCATTGGTCTCGGTTGGAGCCACGAACCGGGACCAATAGCCCCCTTTAGTCCCGGTTGGAGCCACCAACCGGGACCAAAGGCCTGGCGCAGTGCGGTGGGAAGTTTAGTCCCACCTCGCTAGCTGAGAGAGCTCAGCACCTATTTATAAGCTGCGTTGCGGCTCAGGTGCCGAGCTCCTCTCTAATATGCAGACAGTACTTGCCTACCCTTGTCACTGCCTTGCTGGGCCTATTGGGCCTGCGGGCCTGCATCCTGGCCCATGTACAGATGGGTTTCTAGTCATATGCGGGCCGTGTGGCCCAATAGGTGGCATTTTTATTTTTTTCCAGTATTTGTTTTGTTTTTTGAATTATTTATTTTCTTTTGATTCTTCCTTTATTTTTTTATTCTTTTTCTTTTAGATTTAGAAAAATTATAAACTTTCTGTTAGTGCCATTAGTATTCAAATTTAAATAGTTAAAATTTAAATTCTTTGAAATTTATGTGAATCACAAGTTTGTGATTAGCTTTACTAGAAAAATAGTTTTTTCCAGTTTTTTTGTTTTGTTTTCTGCATTATTTATTTTCTTTTGTTTTTTGCTTTATTT
>NC_057800.1:750545957-750555413 GCF_018294505.1 Triticum aestivum
GAAAACATTTTTTTAGTTTTTTTGTTTTCTTTGTTGCTTTATTTATTTTCTTTTGTTTCTATTTACAAAAAAACACTTATTGTTGATATTTTTATTTTTTTCCAGATTTTTTGTTTTGTTTTCTGCATTATTTATTTATTTTGTTTTTTGCTTTATTTTTTACTTTTTTTTGCTTTTAGGTCAGCAAAATTATAAACTGTCTGTTAGTGCCATTAGTTTTACAAAAATTATAAACTTTCTGTTAGTGCCATTGATTTTCAAATTTGAATAGTTAAAATTTGAATTCTTTGAAATTTGTGTGAATCACAAGTTTGTGATTAACTTTACTAAAAAAATGAACATAGATGCACCTATAGAGTAAATTCGACCTAAATTCATAGTTTTCAAATGAACTCCGAAAAAGTTGACATAGCATACTCGTGTGTTATAAAGTTGGCATGGTATCATCATAATAGTTGCGGGAGAAAGTCTTCACTTTTTATTCGCTTGTGTCATTTGCTTATTACGCCGTAACAATGGATAATCTTCATCGTTTATCAGGATGCTTGGGTCAGCCTTGACATTGAAGGGAGGAATTTCATGAAACTTTTCATAATCTTCAGACATGTCTGTCTTGCCCTCCACTCCCAGGATGTCCCTTTTTCCTGAAAGAACTATGTGGCGCTTTGGCTCATCGTATAATGTATTCGCTTCCTTATCTTTTCTTTTCCTTGGTTTGGTAGACATGTCCTTCACATAGATAACATGTGCCACATCATTGGCTAGGACGAACGGTTCGTCAGTGTACCCAAGATTTTTCAAATCCACTGTTGTCATTCCGTACTGTGGGTCTACCTGTACCCCGCCTCCTGACAGATTTGACCCATTTGTACTTAAACAAAGGGACCTTAAAATCATGTCCGTAGTCAAGTTTCCATATGTCCACTATGTAACCATAATATGTGTCCTTTCCGCTCTCGGTTGCTGCATCAAAGCGAACACCGCTGTTTTGGTTGGTGCTCTTTTGATCTTGGGCGATCGTGTAAAATGTATTCTCATTTATCTCGTATCCTTTGTAAGTCCATACAGTCAAAGATGATCCCCTGGACAACAAGTACAGCTCATCACAAACAGTGTTGTCACCTCTGAGACGTGTTTCCAACCAACTGCTGAAAGTCCTGATGTGTTCACATGTAATCCAGTCGTCGCACTGCTCCGGGTGTTTGGAGCGCAGAGTGTTCTTGTGTTCATCGACATACGGGGTCACCAAGGTAGAGTTCTGTAGAACTGTGTAGTGTGCTTGAGACCAAGAATATCCGTCCCTGCATATTATTGAGTCACTTCCAAAAGTGCCTTTTCCAGTCAGTCTCCCCTCATACCGCGATTTAGGGAGACCTATCTTCCTAAGGCCAGGAATGAAGTCAACACAAAACCCGATAACATCCTCTGTTTGATGGCCCATGGAGATGCTTCCTTTTGGCCTAGCACGGTTACGGACATATTTCTTTAGGACTTCCATGAACCTCTCAAAGGGGAACATATTGTGTAGAAATACGGCCCCAGGATGACAATCTCGTCGACTAGATGAACTAGGACGTGCGTCATGATATTGAAGAAGGATGGTGAGAACACCAGCTCGAAACTGACAAGACATTGCGCCACATCACTCCTTAGCCTTGGTACGATTTATGGATCGATCACCTTCTGAGAGATTGCATTGAGGAATGCACATAGCTTCACAATGGCTAATCGGACGTTTTCTGGTAGAAGCCCCCTCAATGCAACCGGAAGTAGTTGCGCCATAATCACGTGGCAGTTATGAGACTTTAGGTTCTGAAACTTTTTCTCTGGCATATTTATTATTCCTTTTATATTCGACAAGAAGCCAGTCGTGACCTTCATACTGAGCAGGCATTCAAAGAAGATTTCTTTCTCTTCTTCGTAAGAGCGTAGCTGGCAGGACCTTTATACTGCTTCGGAGGCATGCCGTCTTTTTCGTGCAAACATTGCAGGTCTTCCCATGCCTCAGGTGTATCTTTTGTCTTCCCATACACGCCCAAGAAGCCTAGCAGGTTCACGCAAAGGTTCTTCGTCACGTGCATCACGTCGATTGAAGAGCGGACCTCTAGGTCTTTCCAGTAGGGTAGGTCTCAAAATATAGATTTCTTCTTCCACATGGGTGCGTGTCCCTCGGCGTCATTCGGAACAGCTAGTCCGCCGGGACCCTTTCCAAAGATTACGTGTAAATCATTGACCATAGCAAGTACGTGATCACCGGTACGCATGGCGGGCTTCTTCCGGTGATCTGCCTCGCCTTTGAAATGCTTGCCTTTCTTTCGACATTGATGGTTGGTCGGAAGAAATCGACGATGGCCCAGGTACACATTCTTCCTGCATTTGTCCAGGTATATACTTTCAGTGTCATCTAAACAATGCGTGCATGCGTGGTATCCTTTGTTTGTCTATCCTGAAAGGTTACTGAGAGCGGGCCAATCGTTGATGGTCACGAACAGCAACGCCTTTAGGTTAAATTCCTCCTGTCTGTGCTCATCCCACGTACGTACACCGTTTCCATTCCACAGCTATAAAAGTTCTTCAACTAATGGCCTTAGGTACACATCCATGTCGTTGCCGGGTTGCTTAGGGCCTTGGATGAGAACTGACATCATAATGAACTCCCGCTTCATGCACATCCAAGGAGGAAGGTTATACATACATAGAGTCACGGGCCAGGTGCTGTGATTGCTGCTCTACTCCCCGAAAGGATTAATGCCATCTGCGCTTAAAGCAAACCATACGTTCCTTGGGTCCTTTGCAAACTCATCCCAGTACTTTCTCTCGATTTTCCTCCACTGCGACCCGTCAGCGGGTGCTCTCAACTTCCCGTCTTTCTTACGGTCCTCACTGTGCCATCGCATCAACTTGGCATGCTCTTCGTTTCTGAACAGACGTTTCAACCGTGGTATTATAGAAGCATACCACATCACCTTCGCAGGAACCCTCTTTCTGGGGGGCTCGCCGTCAACATCACCAGGGTCATCTCGTCTGATCTTATACCGCAATGCACCACATACCGGACATGCGTTCAGATCCTTGTATGCACCGCGGTAGAGGATGCAGTCATTAGGGCATGCATGTATCTTCTCCACCTCCAATCATAGAGGGCATACAACCTTCTTTGCTGCGTATGTACTGTCGGGCAATTTGTTATCCTTTGGAAGCTTCTTTTTCAATATTTTCATTAGCTTCCCAAATCCTTTGTCAGCCACAGCATTCTCAGCCTTCCACTGCAGCAATTCCAGTACGGTACCGAGCTTTGTGTTGCCATCTTCGTAATTGGGGTACAACCCTTTTTTGTGATCCTCTAACATGCGATCAAATTTCAGCTTCTCCTTTTGACTTTTGCATTGCGTCCTTGCATCGACAATGACCCGGCGGAGATCATCATCATCGGGCACATCGTCTGGTTCCTCTTGATCTTCAGCAGCTTCACCCGTTGCAGCATCATTGGGCACATCGTCTGGTTCCTCTTGATCTTCACCAGCTCCCCCCATTGCAGCATCACCGTATTCAGGGGGCACATAGTTGTCATCGTACTCTTCTTCTTCACCGTCTTCCATCATAACCCCTGTTTCTCCGTGCCTCGTCCAAACATTATAGTGTGGCATGAAACCCTTGTAAAGCAGGTGGGAGTGAAGGATTTTCCGGTTAGAGTAAGACCTCGTATTCCCACATTCAGTGCATGGACAACACACAAAACCATTCTGCTTGTTTGCCTCAGCCGCATCGAGAAACTCATGCACGCCCTTAATGTACTCGGAGGTGTGTCTGTCACCGTACATCCATTTCCGGTTCATTTGCGTGCATTATATATAATGAAGTGTCCAAATTAATAGAAGTTCATCATCACATTAAAACCAAAGTACATACATAGTTCTCATCTAACAACATATAGCTCTCCAGAGCATCTAATTAATTAAATCATACATTGAAACTATGTAAAACATTTCAATGCGAAAACAAATGCGATCATAATCGCAACCAAGGTAACAATTGATCCAACGGCATAATGATGCCAAGCCTCGGTATGAATGGCATATTTTCTAATCTTTCTAATCTTCAAGCGCATTGCATCCATCTTGATCTTGTGATCATCGACGACATCCGCAACATGCAACTCTAATATCATCTTCTCCTCCTAAATTTTTGTTATTTTTACTTCAACAAATTGTTTTCTTCTTCAACTAAATTTAACCTCTCGACAATAGGGTTGGTTGGAATTTCCGATTCACATACATCCTAAATAAAATCTATGTCACGTTGGTCGGCATAATTTTCATAAACAATAAATGAACCAATAGTTATAAAGATAATATATATACCACATCCGAATCATAGACAGGACGAGGGCCGACGGGGGCGGATACCAAAATCATCATACTATATAAGATGCAATAATAAAAGTAAGAAAATAATACAAGTATGTATGTAAACATACAAGTAAGAATATTTTTTCCTTTGAGAAAGAAGATAAGAACAAGAGGCTCACCACGGTGGTGCCGGCGATGAGCTCGGCGCGGGTGATCGACGGCGGTGAAGACGGGGACGGGGCGTGACGGACCGCTAAATCTAGACAAATATTGAGGAAAATGGAGCTTGGAGATCAAGCTTGGAGAGGAGAAAGCTTAAGTAGTGTGGCTCGGACATTCCATCGAACACCTTGTGCATAGAAGGTGAGTAGAGCACCACCAAGCCCTCTCCCCCTCGGCCAGAAAAAACAGACCAGTGTGCTCTGCTCTTACACGAGGGGTATATATAGGCACCTCATTGGTCCCGGTTGGTGGCTTGAACCGGGACCAAAGGAGGGAGCCTTTGGTCCTGGTTCAAGCCACCAATCGAGACCAATGGTGGTGGGCCTGGAGCGAGGCCCATTGGTCCCGGTTCATCCCACCAACCGGGACCAAAAGGTCCAGACGAACCGGGACCAATGGCCCACGTGGCCCGGCTGGCCCCCTGGGCTCACGAACCGAGTCCAATGCCCCCATTGGTCCCGGTTCTGAACTGAACCGGGACTAATGGGCTGACCCGGCCTGGACCTTTGCCCCCTTTTCTACTAGTGATAGCACCTACCACTGAATAAGGTTATTTCGCCTCGGTGTAGCCACAAATCAGTATCATCCTCTCTCTTTTTTTCGAGTTGTAACATCCTCCTTTTTGTTAGTTACACACATAGTTGCTTTGCATGGTTCGAAAAAAAATGTGTGTTTAAGACCTTGTGCTGCTCTGCCTGGTTTGAGCTTTCTTTTTGTTATATTTTTTGCACTTCGGTTTGAGCTTTATTAATTTGAAGTCCGGTGCAAGTTAGGTCTTTGTTCTAAAAAAATAAATAAGAGTACTGACCATCTAAAATATGGTTTTTTCTCTCCCAAAAGATGAAAATTGAATTTCGTTCGGCATGAAAAATGGAACCTGTGTCTCTCTTTCTCTTCTGTTTCATTTATTTTTATTTTTTGGGAACTGATCGAATCAATATTTTTCTGAGAAATGATCGAATCAATATCTTGTATTCAGGTTGATGTTCTAGGCTTGCCCACTTTCAGACTCCGAGTAGAAAAGAGCGGCCACTTGCATGCCCACTTACGTAGGGAAAAAAGCCCACTTGATCCAGCTCTGTTAATTTGTTCGTTTTATGGGCTGGGCCGATCCACTTCCTTTGTTGGAAACTCAGCCCACGATCCATGACTCAACATACTCCCTCACCACGTTTTTTTAGAAGCTTTATTTTTATCGGCAAATATCTAAGTATTGGTTAACTTTACTAGATTAGCCCACTTCATGTGCTTAGGGAAAAGTAACCTCCTTAATTCGGGTGCGCCTATGTCCCCCCTTATAGCGAGACGTAAGGTAGCATGAACGCGATGCCAGATGAGCCGGCCTAGGTGTGCTGGAGGCCACATGCAACAAGCAATATCCTGGTTTTTCTGGTTTTTTTTTACTTTTTTGTTTTCATTTTTTTCTATTTTTTACATTTGTTATACTTTCAAATATTCTGAATATATGTTGGTAGTTATCACCACTTGAGTTTTGTATGTTGTATGTAGTATCTATCAAATCGGAGACTATATATGCGTAGTATGTAATATATAAGAATGTTTAAGTAGTATATATACTACTTTCTATCTAGTATGCATCATATTTTGAGTATGCTCTTTTTACATACAAATATATACATATTTCATAAATATAATAAAAACCATGTGCCAACTTGTAATTTTTTTCATGTAACTAACTTTGGAATACTGTTAATCAACCATTTGAAAAATGTTAAATGTGCAAAGAAAAAAATGCTTCTCGTGTATATGAACAAAGGTATATAAAAAATATACAATGTCTATGAAAAAAGTTGACCATGTATTTATAAAATATTAATCAAGCATTTCACAATATTGATCAAGAATTTGAAAAATGTTAAATGTGTATATAAAAATATCATTTATACCGAAAGTGTACACAAAAAAGATATAATGTCTATGAAAAACATTGACCATACAATTATAAAATGTTTATCAAACATTTAAAAAATGTTAATCAAATATTTGCAAAAAATGCGAAATATGTATAAAAATACAATGTGTATATAAAAAAAGTTGACCATGTATTTTAATAATGTTAATAATGTATATAAAAAATTTCCATGTTGTATACAAAATAATGTACTATATGTGTGGAAAAAGTAGACATATAAAAATATAAGTTTTTAAAAATGATAATCATATATTCAGAAAATGGTAAACATGAAAATTAAATGTTACTGATGTATATATAAAATCTAAAAGTTTATGAAAATCTAGACATCAAATATAAGTGATGAAACTGATAATCGTGTATTTGGAAAATGTTAAACATGTATAAAAACATGTTGCTGATGTATACCAAAAATGTACAAATGTTTATGAAAAAATAAGACATCAAAATCATATGATTGAAAAAAATATTAATCATGTATTTTTAAAATATTCGTGCAGTTGAAAGAAATTATATTACCATAGAAAAAAAGTGTTCAATGTGTAGTTGAAAGAATGTTGACCATGTATTCAAATAAGTGTTTATAACATTTTTTTAACAAAAAAATGTGCATCATTTAGTTGAGAAATGTACAACGCGTATCAAAAAATGTTTCATGTGTACAATAAAAATCTAAACTCCGCATCGCAAATAACTAGACATGTGTTTAAGAAAACCAAAAAAAAGATGAAAACTGGTAAAGAAAATTAGGAAAAAAACCTAACAAAACCAAAGTGTGACGAAGAAAGAAGCAGAACTGGGGAAGAAACAAAAGAAAACCAAAGAAGAATCCGTAGAACATATCCAACTGAAATCAGTAGCAGACATGGGGAGGTGGGAGTGATCTTTGGAAGGAGTACCTCTCGATTAATGATTTCAGAAGTATTGGCATTTGCATAGAACAGACGGCCATCGATGCCCCACCATCCGTGACACCGAGTTTTTAGGCGTTTAACCCAGCGCGCAAATGGAGCCACGGCAAATGGCACAAACCTATTCGCAAATGCAGCAAAGAATGATACTGAAGTGATGATGGAGGTGGCAGAGAGCCGATGGGAGACCAGATGGTGCACTTGAGCAAAGGTGCTGGCGAAAAGGAGGTGCCAAATTTGTAAGGTGATGAGGTGAATGACTGTTTCCCCGATGACACAGATGGCGAAGAAGAGGGGGATCAGCAGGCTCGTGAGCTTCCCTAGCAAGCCGGCCATGACCTCCCACACGGATAGCGTTAGGTCTTTGTGCTCGCACACCTGAAATTTTCGAAAGGGATGAGCTCATCAGCATCGGCTAGAAAAGGAATAGTCACGCCGACTGCAGCAACGAAGCGCAACCATTGCAGCAACAAGATGACACGAAATGGTTCCCTCGTAGAAGGGGAAATTTCTAGGTAGATCCGTGGCGGCAACATCATATGGAATCCAGATCCGATTGAAATCAGTAGCAGACGAGATGGATCTAAGTGGAACATGGCCTGAGGTTCTTCGTCAACAACACCTTAACTTTGTTAGTTAGAAGAACCACAACACTACGGCAACGCGACTATTGTTGGTCATATATCTAAGCTATTTTCAGGGGAAATATGCAAATAACATTTTGGCTAAGAAAAAAAAATGTAACTTACACTTTTTCAATAAATTGGAGTTGCATTTTGCACTAAAGCACAATTAACATATATGATTAACAAAACAATGACACTACATCCACCGTTGTTGGTCATATAAATACATCACGAACAAAAAATGTTAGCATCATTTTTGCATACATATAATCCAGCCAAATCCTACCTATGTGACGCGAGGATGTTCAAGTTGAAGGTCAGCAATCTATACCAGAAGCACCAGCGAGCGGTGCTGGCGTACACCGAATGGTGCCCCTGCCCGGACCACATGACCACATTCCATGCCACTGTTGCCGTCTACGACGTTGAGAAGAGGGACATGGGGATGGGAGATGTAGGCAGCCAGGTGGGCGAGATGCCGCCCCAGCTGTTGGTAGGGCCATGCATGATAGAGCGGGCATCCCGACCAATGGAAGCCCGCCACATGGAGGAACCATTGGCGGAGGACCGTGGTGCTATGCCACCCAGTCATGTCGTCATGGCTGCTTCCGGTTCTGCGGTCTCCACCTTTTACCGTCGTTATTTACACATTTTGATAAAACAATATGAATGCATTTTGCACATTTTAAGAAAAATAATTCATTTATTTAAAATAGTGTTACATACAAATTTTTATAATTGTATGGTAATAAAAAAATATGCAATTTCCTAAAAATATATGAATATTTTTTGAATACATGATAGCTATTTTTAAAATATATGAACAACATTTTATAAGTACACTCAAAACTATTTTAATACATAATGCATATTTTCCGGAAACTATGAATTTTTCAAATATGATAAACATCTTTAAGAAAACATGATAGCCATTTTTAATACATGACTAACATCTATACAAAACACAGTAAACATTTTAAATACATGTGAACTTTTTTAGTACATGATATACATATTTTCATGCGGGGTGAACACTTTTTAAATATATGATAATATTATTTAGTACATAATGAAAATTTTAATATATGATAAAAAAATAGTACAAGAAGAAAAAATAATAAATATTTGAGAATCATTTTTATTATATCATAAATATTTGTTAATACCTGGTGAATATAGTTTCCACATAAATGTATCTTCAATAAGGGCCAATATTTTTAAAATAAATAATTATTTAGTACTACACGATACACTTCGTTTAGTACAATGCTGAACATTTTTTAAGTACACAGCAGACATTTTTCCAATACACGATGAACAATTCTAATCACATAATGTATATTTGTAATATGCCTAACTATTTTCTTACAATATAAATTATTATGTAAAACATGGCAATAAAAATAAAACATGAT
>NC_057800.1:750555806-750576777 GCF_018294505.1 Triticum aestivum
ACATATTTCATATGTCATAAACAATTTTTAATCACGAAAAACATTATTTTTAAACATGTGATTGAAAAAGAAACCGGAAGAAAAGGCAAAAACATCAAAGATAAAAAAAAAGGAGAAAAGAGAAATATAATAAAAATAAACAAAAAGAAGATGAACAATAGCAAGAAAAATGGAAAATGAAATAGAAGCGTTAAAAGGAATGAACAAGCAAAACCAGTGATTGAAAGTACAACAGAGAACAAGGCGGATGAAAACAAACTCCAGAAGTAATCCGCATAAAAAAAATGCGGAAACATGCTTCCTGAAGAAACAGGATACGACCCGCTAGAAAGCCAAAGTAACCAAAGAACCCAATATTAAAAATATCACTGGTTTCGGGGTAGATATCATGTGCTTCCACAAATCAGGTGATCCCTAACTTTAAAAAATACATTTAAATATTTCAAAAATTACATAAAAGTGAGTATTCACAGATGTGTCTACAATTTGTCAAAACTTAAAATCAAATTGAAAATACACACAGTGTAGCAAAAAAGAAAAATCTGAATTGCGAATAGTGTCTTTTTTTGTCTTTTTATACTATTCATGCCGAATTTATCTTATTTTTTCTCTATGTATATTTTGATTGGTGGGGCGATTCATCCTCAGCGGGCTCCCCCTAGAGGCCTAAATGTGTCACAAACTTCACTATACTAGCGCAATTATGCTCACGGAAACTAACTGCCTTATGCAGTGGAATCCTATTTGCCTTTAACGTGCCAAAGCTAATTAATACAAGGTCCAACTACTATTTGGCGCAAAGAAAACAACTACTATTTGGCGCACACCCCCGCCCTTTGTGCGTTTTGAATGGCCCAGCCCACCATCTCAAGCATGAGCAGGAAGCTCTCGATTTTGGGAAGCTTCCCAAGCCGGTTTCGGGAAACTTCTAATTGTTTATTTATTTATTTTTGGTGACGGCTTATATTCATTTTTTCCCTTTCCTATCTTTCTTTTTGTAAATGCGTACACTTTTTTTTTCAAATTTGTGAACTTCTTTTCATGATCTTTTTCTCAAATTTGCGAACTTTTGATTTTTTTGTGAACGTTTTTTCTTAAATTCGTGGACTATTTTCCCTCAAATAAGTGAATATTTTCGAACTCGCAAACATCTTTTTCAAATTTGTGTTTTTTCCTTAGAATCCTGAATTGTTTTTCAAATCCATCAAATACACTAACTTTTTTCAAATTCGTGAATTTTTTCAAGTTTTTTTATTTTTTTTCTCAAAATCATGATTTTCCCTTCATATTTGTGACTTTTTGTCTTATGTGTGAACTTTTGTAAAATGTATAATGCGCCAATTAGTAGCTCTAGGCACCAGGCGCCCAGTACCACCCTCACTAGATCCTAAGTGGGAATGCCGGCCATTATCGCTCCTGCATCGGTTATGAAAACCTTTAGAGGTTCCCTCTGTTTTCTTGAGTATCTTTTCTCTCGTTTTTGTTTTCAACCTTTTTTTTCTTCAGTTTTGCTGGTTTTCTACCTTTCTATATTTCTATTTCATTTTTAGAAAATTTTGAATCATTTCAAAATTCTTGAGACTAAATTCAAAATAATTTTCCAAATTTTGTGAACTTTTAAAAAAGTTGGAAACTTTTAAAAAAATTATAAATATTTTGAAATCCTCGACCATTTTTAAATTCATGTATGCTTTTTAGATCCGTGAACATTTTTTTAATGTGTGAACTTTGTTTGAGTTGACCATTTTGTTCAGACTTACGAAAAACCAGTTTGCTATCAATTCGGTTTTTTTACACCAAAAGAGCAGCAACAGAACCGATATACTCTTTTTTTAAGGAAGCAAACCATCCTGCCCTGTGCATTCCTTGCATCGCGAGGCGAGTATGCACACCGGCCCACTACATGCCGTGTGCGAGCGCATGCGTGCTAAAAAATAGGCGCTGAATTGCCTAAAATAAAAGGATGTGTCTAGGACACATTTAGATGTGCTTTACTTATTGCACATCTAAGTGAGTGAATCAAGCATAAAGCTAAAAAGAAAAAAAAGAAAAAGAAAATATCCACACGGATCTCAACGTAAAATCAATGACATAGGATTTAGATGTGCAATACTTATGGCACATCTAGATGTGCTTTAGCAAAACTAAAAATAAAACAGGTGTTGAACGCGCCGACGAGGAGGTCCTCTTTACCAGCATAAATATCGGCTATAAGCTGCGTGCATGAGCCTCCACACCATTTGTAGCCTTTGATTCTGTTTTCTTTTCTTATTATACAGGAACTAATTACTGGGAAAACTGAAAATACTAGGTGGTCATACTCCAGATTTTTTGGAAAACTCTACATTGATAGAAGATTTCTTTTGGAGCTGTGTCGCCAAAACGAACGAGGGAATCGAATTTACAATAGGTTGCTTTTCTTTTTGTGAGAAATTTTCAATAGGTGACTTGATTCTTGAAAAAAATTGAATTGCTCCCTGTTTTCTTTGTAATTGGGTGTTTCTTAACTGACTTTTGCCTTATCCGATTGGACTCTCCTCCAATGCACCTTTGTTTTTCGGATTTTTTCTGAAGCAACCTTTCAGTCTAGCTATAATACATGCGCCTGCCGATAGAATGTTGGCTAGTTTTTCAGACAAGAGCAACATCTGAAAACAGGTTTTCACCCCACTTTATATAAGAACAGGTACAAAATAAGACATGGTTTTCGCCCTAGTGAGGGTGATAATCCAAAGATTAATAAGTGCATGATTACAATGGCTCTTAACCTTGTGGTCGTGGGTTCAAGCTCCACTGTGGGCGCCAACTGTCGTGGATTTGTCACGGCAGATGTCCTAGTGTGATGACTTAGTCGTGAGGCCAACGCATCTATGTAGTAACTTGAGAGGGGTTGAGTGGGACGAGAGATGCGAAGTTTTTTACCCAGGTTCGGTCCCTCACGGTGAAGGTAAAAGCCTACATCCTGCTTCATTGATATTGATCATGGTGCTCACTACACCACAACACTTAATTAGAGGCAGTTAACTGCCGGGATAAACAATGGAATAAACGCAAACTATCTGCCGAGAATGTCGGTACTGCCGGCAGAAGTACTTGAGGGCAGAAAAACTGCCGGCACAAGTGTAGGAACGAGGACACACAGACTACCGGAAACGATTTCCGTTTGTAAGGACACCGTCTCTGCCGGTACAACTAAACTATGGCCCACTATATGCCGGAGTGTCTATAGGGCACAAGATTGAAATTGGCCCAGGTGCGTGCGTACCGTGCGAGAGGCCCGCGAAAAGTTTGCACCAAATAGCCGCCACCCCAAATAGATCTTCCTCTTTCTCTCAAAAAGAAATAGATCTTCCCCAAATCGAACCCTTATCCACACTGCCCTCTCCCACGCCGCCGCCGGCCCCGTCCACCTTCGATCTCCTCTGCCGACCTATGCGACCCCCATCGGTGTCGATGGCGCCTGGTGCGTCGAGGTCGACGTCGCCTCCTTCCATAGTCGTGCGAGGTTGAATCCCCGGCTCCCTCCTTTAGGCACCACCGACGGTATGTCGAGGTCGATGTCGCCCCCCTCTCCCGCACCAGACCCCGCGGAGAAGTCCGATTACAAGGGTGCTCTTTGGCTACCTCTTTCTCGAGAGCTATTGACTTGTCTGTCTCAACTTGTGAAACTTGTCCCTCTTGGGATGCTCTGCTCCTCCTTATATAAGTTGAAGAGACGGGTTACATGACTAGTTCTAGTAGGATTATGATTACTCTATTACAAGTGGAGTCCTAGTCTTGCTTCCTTTGTAAGGGCATATTCCTTTTGTCTTCCTTCTCAAGCCGGCCCACCATAATATGAGTCGGCCTTCCATGAACCGCCATCTGGGCCACTGGGTCTTGTTGCTCCTCTGACCCGCCTGCCGGGTCACCAATGTTTCGCCAACTCTGGACGGGTTACTAGTGAGTCGCCGGGTCAGGGCGAGTCATCAGTGAGTCGCCAAGTCCGGCCGGGTCATACATCCGGCCAGGTTACACCGCGGGGTATATCTCCGACAGTGGAAAATCCCCAAACAAGCAAGCCACAAGAAAAGAAAAATAGACAGCCAGGGGTAAAATCTGTCACAAAGCTGACAGTAAGGGGAAAAAGGGATTTACTCGTTTTCGTAGATGTTCATGTTAGTGTAACAAGAATGTTTGACAATTTGCATGCAAAATGGTATAGTATTGCCTCGTACGTGAAAAAATAACAAAATTAAATGTGCCATTTGAAGGTAACACTTCGTGTTCACCTTGTCTTTTCTGCAAAGGTTAAATTGCTAAAGCTTTCCACCTAAAAAAGTTACAAGTAGAATTTAATGTGACCATAAACACATCTCTTTTCTTTTGGACTTTTTTGACATTTGAAAAAAAAAATCACGCGCGGGGGTATGTGCTCCTCGGAGCCAAATTGGATTTCCCGTTAATAGACCATATCGTCGCGGACGACACTCGCGAGGGGCGGGTGCGCGTAGGGGCCCTTGAGCCAGGTGTTGGCGATGAAGCGGTAGGGCGCCTCGGTGAGGTGGATGCCGTCCCAGCTGACGTGTGCGTCTGGGTCGTCGCACACCGTGGCACCAGGCAGCCCGCACGACGAGCTCATGTTGTAGTTGTATGGGCCACCGCCGCCGCAGCACGCCCTCAGGGCTCCCCTCTTGTACCCTGCAGTTGCAGTTGGCCACAAATCTTGTTATTACATTGCACATTATTATCTTGGACAAATAAATACTCTGTCCTTAAAGTTGTATTCTTTCTCGTTGTAACAGAGGAGAGCAGAACAGAACACACACACACTAGTAGGAAAGGAAAGAAGTAGGAATCAAATAAGGAACAAGACATAGGGGGTATGGTTTGGAGTGGGACTGACCGTATAGATGAGGTGTGCGTGCGAACTGGATGTAGGGGGTGTAGTAGTCGGCGTAGATGATGCGGGAATCCGGGCGGCGGCGCTGGAGCTGGTCGAGGGCGATGCGGAGCACGGCGTTGTGGTAGAGGGCGACACCGTTGAACTTCTTGAGGCAGCCGGTGCGGGGGTCATAGTCGCTACGGTCCTCGGACGGGTACATGGTGAGCGTGATGGGGATGCACCCGGCGGGGAGGTTGCCCGGCACAAGCACGTGCCGCGCGCCCTCGTCGAGCAGAGCCTCGATGCCGCCGATGATGGACTCCACCACCTTGGGCACCATCTGGGTCTTCACCTTGTCCAGGCTCCACTCCGCCTTCCATGCGAAACTGTAGTCGTTGCCGCCCAACTCGCCGAACACGAAAAGCGCCTTCCCGAAAAATTCCTTGCACTCTGCATTTCGTTCGTTTTTTTAAATTTAAAAGAGAAAGAGAAATCAACAAGAAAACTCAGAACCGACTTGATCTCCATTTTAAGTTAATAATATTTACCTTTTCCTCACGATTTTTTTTTAAATTTACCTTTTATCGTAAAAAGAAATCTCATAATAAATGATTACCTTGCGGGGATGAGCAGACGGTCTCCTTAACCTCCTGGAACCACTCGAGCTGGCAGTTCATGGAAGTGTTGAAGGGCGGGATGCTCCACACGTTGTTGTCCCTGAAGTACTTGAGGTCCAGCGCGGTGGCGCCCATCACCGCAAAGTTGGCGCCCTGGCTGAAGTTGGTGCCCTTGTTCGCCGACGGCGGCAGCAGCGGCACTCCCAACGCCTCGGCTACAAAGATGAATCAACATCCATTTCGATTCAGAAGGGAATTCACTGACGTGTACATGTTCCATCGAGACGACAGAGCACGTACCCAGGAAGTCGATGACGAGACGGCCGTTGGAGCAGCGGGCGTAGGGCGGCGGGAACTTGGGCATGTTGGGCAGCTTGCCGGAGTTGATGATGACGAAGTTGCCCGTGTCGGAGAAGGAGTCGCCGAAGCTGAATATGGCGTTGTAGTACTGCGGCAACGGAGCCGCCTCCGCCGCCATCCAACCGGCGGCCAGGCACAAGAGGACGCACCAGCACCACGATGGCAACCCCCTCATCCCCTCCATGGTCACCGCCAAGCCAAAGTTGGCCCCTCACCGAACAAGTGTGCGGAAGAAAGAGAAGAGAGGACAGCTACAAGAAAAGGAGTGCTTAGGGGGTTGTTATATCGGGGCCGCCATGGACTTTCGTGAGGATCCCCACATGGTTCCGAGCCGCGCAGTTTTCCATTGACAATCGCTCCCGCGTTACGTGGTGCATTAATTACCACGCTCCCTGCCGACCGTGATCTGGATGCGCTTAGGGTTCCTCGCTGATTCCATGAAAGAAAAACAACATCATCGCTGACACTTCTTGCTTCTGGGGAAGTATACTCTACGATGCACCTTCATGTACTACTCAATGATGAAGAAAAAAGAAAAGGAGGATTCATCTGAGCAGGCTCCGGGGGTTAGAGTCAAAGGGAAGAAGGGATCATACGTAGTGATACGGCAGGGCACGTTGTAGAGAGAGGGGCAGCACTAACACTCCCAGCATGGGCGCTAGGAAATTAATCATTGAAGGTTATCTCCCCCATCCTTATCTACGACGACATGGCCAGCCACCACGACGTATCTCCCCCCATCACTTTTTGAACGATAACAGGAGAGCTGTTATATTCATTGTAAAGAAAAACATGGTACAAGGACCCACACTGCTCAGTTTATTGAAGAAAGACCAGGCGAAAACCTGAATAATTAAGTCTAAAGCACCACAACACATACGAAACGCCGGCGAGGCCGACCACGCGCAACATACACGTCGCCTTCGCCACTACCAAAGTGCACACCGCGCCGTCGCATCAATCTGATCCGCCACAAGCATATTGGTCAACCTCATCGTCACTGGAGAGGGACGATATGTCTGAAAGGAGGCAGACATATGCCGTTCCGATCCCACGACGATGACTAACATGGCTCGTCCGATGCTCCTCACATGTGGGGAGTGCTCCTGCTGCCGCCGGTCGGCCAACGGCTAGTCCACAAACGCACCACCGCAGGCTCCATGTCCATACACCACCACCGGCTGCTGATCAAGCCATAACATAACAATCGAGTCATATTGCTTCTTCCGTTGACGCTTACCTACCTGTACAAGGAAAGGTGTATGTCCTGGTAGTAGTTTTTAGCTGGAAGACATGAGCACCTTTATTTAGCACTTTCTACCGGTGGTAGAGATTGTAAAAAAGCTACACTTGATGAACTGGAAAGGTGGCGATTCATGATCTCATCAAAGTCTGGACCCTTCCTCTTGTCGTGCCACTGGCGTTTCTTCTGGTCCTGAACGCGCTTCGCGTTAACACCGTCACCTGTTTTTTCTCAGAATCAAAATTGACTTGCACATTTTTTAGGTAAGTCAATCGTTTCTCATAATCAAAACCAACCTGCATCAATTTGGGAAAGTTAAGTTTTTAGAGGAGCATTCGGCCCTTTGGAACCACAAACAAAAAACACATCAAATACTTGTGCTTGGTCTGAAACATAATACAAACTGACCCGGTATCAGGCAAGACACAAGACAAAACTGAATATAAATGAGCAAAAATAAAAATAAAGAAAAAACGAAGTATTCTAATCTAAGAAATAATGAATTTAGAATTTCAGCTAGTCCGTTTTTCTTTGACAAGAGGATGCACCTATATATGTACTAGCCGGCGGTGATCAACCTGAGAGGTGCATGCTTCGGACATACGCCCTTCTCACCTCACAGCATAAGCCAGCTAGCTATAGTATTATATTGTGTTGAGCAGATCCCGAAAACTACACACAAATGTTGGAGTTCATGGATATATCTTATGTGTGTAAGTTTCGATCGATCGATCTAATGGCACTTACTTACGGTATGAGGTCTGTGTATATATATGAAGTCAGAGTTTAATTAATCTTCATGTGGGGATGCTAATAGAAGGGATGGGCAGGCCTATAATATGTGTTATTTTCTATACGAACAAGATAAAGTAAAAACTAAAACAAAATAAAACATAATGAAGCTTCTAGGCAAAAATAAATTACTGGCAATAGTATTACCCTTTAAGAAAAAAAATGAAACAATAATGCAAACTTGGCACAAAATTTACAAAGAAACTACGGCTTTTCATAATATGCCAGAACAACCATACGATGGTGAATATTTACAAAAAGTGTCTTTCTTAAGAAGGAATGAATTAGTTGCATTGGTATTTTGCCCTTAAAGAAGGAAGAAAATGAGATAGAAACTAAAAAAAATAAAAAAATAAGGAAAAATGATTAATGACATTGGTATTACCCTTCAAGAATAAACAAACTGAAAAATATAATAAAAATGTAAAGTTTGCACACAATTTACACAAAAATTCTCCCTTTCTCCTATATGTAAGAACAATCATATAATAGTAAAATTTCCGCAAAAAAAGATTTATAAAATGAAATAAATTAGTGGCCTATAATAGTGAAACTCCGCCTATGTTGTCTCAACATAGCCGGTCCCAAGCCCGGGTAAAGGAGGAGGGTTGTGATAGGCTTGGCGAGCCAACGTAAAAACTCAGCCACTCGTATGGAGATGAAACCCAAAAGATTTTCATTGGGGCGTAACACTCTCAGCGGCGCGCCACATCGGAACCCGGGTGTGGTGGAAAATGGGCAAGGGCCAGGCCGTCACCTCCTAGGTGGCGTGCCATATCTTGATCCGGATATGGTGGCAAGTGAGCGAGGATTTGGTCATCGCATCCTTAGTGGCGCGCTACATCGGCGAGTGCGAAGGTTAAGGAAGCTAGCCAAGCCTAGGAGGATTCGCTTAGGTAGCTGTAACGTAATGTCTCTGACAGGGAAGCTTCGGGAGCTAGTTGATGCAGCGGTGAGGAGAGGTGTTGATATCCTCTGCGTCCAAGAAACCAAATGGAGAGGGCAGAAGGCGAAGGATGTGGAGGATACCGGTTCAAGCTGTGGTACACGGGGACGGTTGCAAGCAGAAATGGCGTAGGCATCTTGATCAACAAGAGCCTTAAGTATGGAGTGGTAGACGTCAAGAGACATGGGGACCGGATTATCCTGGTCAAGCTGGTAGTTGAGGACTTGGTTCTCAATGTTATCAGCGCGTATGCCCCACAAGTAGGCCACAATGAGAACACCAAGAGGGAGTTTTGGGAAGGCCTGGAAGACATGGTTAGGAGTGTATGGATTGGTGAGAAGCTCTTCATAGGAGGAGACCTCAATGGCCATGTGGGTACATCTAACACAGGTTTTGAAGGGGCGCATGGGGGCTTTGGTTCTGGCATCAGGAATCACGAAGGAGAAGAAGTCTTAAGCTTTGCTCTAGCCCGCAGCATGATTGTAGCTAACACGCTCTTTAGAAAGAGAGAATCACATATGGTGACTTTTAGTAGTGGCCAACACTCTAGCCAGATTGATTTCATCCTCTTGAGAAGTGAAGATAGGCGTGCGTGCCTAGACTGTAAGGTGATACCTGGAGAGAGTGTTGTACCCCAGCATAAGCTGGTGATTGCTGACTTCCGCTTTCGGATTCGTGTCCAGCGGGATAAGCGCGGCAAAGTCGCTAGAACGAAGTGCCGGAAGCTCAAGGGGGAGGTAGCTCAGGCGTTCAAGGAGAGGATCATTAAGGAGGGCCCTTGGGAGGATGGAGGGCATGCGGACAATGTGTGGATGAAGATGGCGACTTGCATTCGTAAGGTGGCCTCAGAGGAGTTTGGAGTGTCCAGGGGAAGGAGAAGCGGTGATAAGGATACCTGGTGGTGGAATGATGATGTCCAGAAGGCGATTAAAGAGAAGAAAGATTGCTTCAGACGCCTATACCTGGATAGGAGTGTAGACAATATAGAGAAGTACAAGATGGCGAAGAAGGCCGCAAAGCGAGTTGTTGGTGGAGCAAGGGGTCGGGCATATGAGGACCTCTATCAACGGTAAGGCACGAAGGAAGGCGAAAGGGACATCTATAAGATGGCCAAGTTCCGAGAGAGGAAAACAAGGGATATTGGCCAAGTCAAATGCATCAAGGATGGAGCAGGCCAACTCTTGGTGAAGGATGAGGAGATTAAGCACAGATGGCAGGAGTACTTCGACAAGTTGTTCAATGGGGAGAATGAGAGTTCTACCATTGAACTGGACGACTCCTTTGATGAGATCAGCATGCGTTTTGTGTGGTGAATTCAGGAGTCTGAGGTCAAGGAAGCTATAAAAAGGATGAAAGGAGGTAAGGCGATGGGCCCTGATTGTATCCCCATTGAGGTGTGGAAAGGTCTCGGGGACATAGCGATAGTATGGCTAACCAAGCTTTTCAACCTCATTTTTCGGGCAATCAAGATGCTAGAAGAATGGAGATGGAGTATATTAGTGCCAATCTTCAAGAACAAGGGGTGTTCAGAGTTGTACTAATTACCGTGGATTTAAGCTGATGAGCCATACAATGAAGCTATGGGAGAGAGAGTCATTGAGCATCGCTTAAGAAGAATGACAAGCATGACCAAAAATCAGTTTGGTTTCATGCCTGGGAGGTCGACCATGGAAGCCATTTTCTTGGTACGACAACTTATGGAGAGATACAGGGAGCAAAAGAAGGACTTGCATATGGTGTTCATTGACTTGGAGAAGGCCTATGATAAGATACCGCAGAATGTCTTGTGGTGGGTCTTGGAGAAACACAAAGTCCCAGCAAATTACATTACCCTCATCAAGGACATGTATGATAATATTGTGACAAGTGTTTGAACAAGTGATGTCGACACTGATGACTTCCCGATTAAGATAGGACTGCATCAGGGGTCAGCTTTGAGCCCTTATCTTTTGCATTGGTGATGGATGAGGTCACAAGGGATACACAAGGAGATATCCCATGGTGTATGCTCTTTGCGGATGATGTGGTGTTAGTTGATGATAGTCGGACGGGGGTAAACAGGAAGTTAGAGTTATGGAGACAAACCTTGGAATCGAAAGGGTTTAGGCTTAGTAGAACTAAAACCGAGTACATGATGTGCGATTTCAGTACTACTAGGTGTGATAAGTAGGTTAGCCTTGATGGCCAGGTGGTACCCCAGAAGGACACCTTTCGGTATTTGGGGTCAATGGTGCAGAAGGATGGGGGTATTGATGAAGATGTGAACCATCGAATCACAGCCGGATGGATGTAGTGACGCCAAGCTTCTGGCATTCTCTGTGACAAGAGAGTGTCACAAAAGCTAAAAGAAAAGTTCTACAGGACGGCGGTTCGACCCGCAATGTTGTATGGCGCTGAGTATTGGCCGACTAAAAGGCGACATGTTCAACAGTTAGGTGTGGCGGAGATGCGTATGTTGAGATGGATATGTGGCCACTCGAGGAAGGATCGAGTCTGAAATGATGATATACGAGATAGAGTTGGGGTAGTACCAATTGAATAGAAGCTTGTCCAACATCGTCTGAGATGGTTTGGACATATTCAGCGCAGGCCTCCAGAAGCTTCATTGCATAGTGGACGGCTAAAGCGTGCAGAGAATGTTAAGAGAGAGCGGGGTAGACCGAATTTGATATGGGAGGAGTCCGTTAAGAGAGACCTCAAGGATTGGAGTATCACCAAAGAGCTAGCTATGGACAGGGGTGCGTGGAAGCTTGCTATCTATGTGTCAGAGCCATGAGTTGGTTGCGAGATGTTATGGGTTTCACCTCTAGCCCACCCCAACTTGTTTGGGACTAAAGGCTTTGTTGTTGTTATTATTGTTGTTGTTGTTTAAAGAAGAAAGAAAATGGAAAAAACTAAATAATAATAATGATGTTTTCTAATGAAGAATTAATTAGTGACATTGACGTTGCCCATTAGGAAAAGGAAAATTAAAACAAAATAATGAAAAAATTGCACATAATTTACACAGAAATTGTGTTTTTGTTATAATATGCAAATATAGCCTTATAAGAGTGGAATTTCAGAAATAAGGTTCACTAAAAAGAAATAATCTGTGACATCGGTATTACACCTAAAGAAGGAAA
This sequence comes from Triticum aestivum, assembly GCF_018294505.1. Taxonomy (NCBI): domain Eukaryota; kingdom Viridiplantae; phylum Streptophyta; class Magnoliopsida; order Poales; family Poaceae; genus Triticum; species Triticum aestivum. The sequence continues at coordinate 750,567,754 of NC_057800.1, forward strand.
AAATGAAATAAAAGCTAAAAAAGCAAAAGAATTAAGTTTTCTATGGAAGAATGAATTAGTGGCATTGGCGTTACTTTTTATGAAGAAAGAACTGAAAATAAAAAACCTTCAAAAATACTTGCACGCAACTTTGCAGTGAATTTTTTTTAATATGCAAAGAATAAGCATATAATTGTGTAATTTTCACACACTTGTACTTGAGTGTATACATTTCCACTAATCCAATATGCCCAAAATGCCCATGTATAATGAAGAAAACCGACTAAAAAGAAAAAGAAAAAGAAAAAGTGCATAAAAACAGGCAACATGTGATGGACTTCAGACGATAGAAAAATAGACTTACCCTAAATTGTGACAACTAAAAATTCAGCCCAATATAAAATAAATGGTTTTACCCCAAACAGGTGCAAGTCAAAAATCAGTCTAAGAAACCATGAAACAAAAATAAAGGGCCTGCTACGCGTCGGCCGGTGGATCTTTTAAAAAGATCCGCCGCCTCGTGAGCCGTTCAATTCTCCTCTCTAATTTCCTACAACGATGCTTTATGTTGCAAGATCTGGTCTTCTCTGATTTCCTGCAACAAGACCTTTGTTGCGAAACCTCATCCTCTATAATTTTCTGCAACAAGGCTCATGTTGCAAAACCGCTTGTTCTTTAATTTTCTACAACAAGACTCTTACAAAAATTACAGCAACATCTCTCGGCGCGTCTAATTTTTTACAACATCTTTCACGCGTCTAATTTTCTGCAACAAGATCCTTGTTGCAAAAATTACAATAACATCTTAAGTTGCGTCTAATTTTCTGCTACAAGACCCTTGTTGCATAAATTACAATAGGATCTCCTGCCGCGTCTAATTTTCTACAACATGACCTTTGTTGCAAAAATTGCAAGAAATTTGTTGTCGCATCTGAGCTCGAGTAGGCGAGAGCCATCGACGCCGCCGCTCCTCCAGGACGGCGGCGAAACTGAACGATGAGCGAAGGCACATGCGGCTCCAGCCGTAAGAACTGCTACAGGGCGGCACTGATGATGTTCGGGGATGGCTCGTTGACGCAGATCCACGCCCCCAAGTTGGGAATTTGTGGGCGTCACTACCGCTCGCAGCAGCCATGCTCAGCTTGCATCAGCGCGGCCTGCTAGCCTTGCACGATGAAGGAGGGGAAAAAGCCATGGTGCTAAGGGCGGACCTCGCAGCAACCCGAGGTTGCGATGCAGCGACGAGCTCCGCCTAGAGCACTACCAGCAGACTCGCCAAGTTCACTTGTCGGGCGGCGCCATGAGCAGCTCGATGGCGGCCAAGGGCACAGGTGAGGTGAAAAGGAGAGGGGGATGGTCTGGGGTGGAGATTTGTCTAGCAACACATGTGAATCAAGCGAAGCGGCGGCTGGGAGCTAAGAAAATCGGTTAGTGGATCAGAATCATTTCTCCAGAAAAAAACATGAATCTTGACAAAACAATCAATAGTTAGAAAATCGACTTATAAATTTAAAAAACAGGCAGCTTACATATTGATTCAGCGAGATGTGCACCCCTTTGGCAGCGCGCTAGCGCAATTAGCGAAGACTTTCCTATACAAGTAGTACATCGTGAGATATCCTACTACATGGATGTTGTGTGTAATGACAGATTAGTTATATGCCACTCTGATAGACTGCGTAAGTTGAGATTCTAGCTTGATCGTACATGTTTTTTATTCGGTGATACACGTGCAGGCCATGTATACGCGTGCAGAACATAGAAGGGCATCCAAAGACTTCACGACAGGTAATTAATGCATAGCTTTTATATTTGCAAGGTTACACACCCAGACCCTAATCTTTCCGTGATATTTTTCATGAGGATGGTACGTATGCCCATCCCAACTTTTTTAGTTTACAGGTAATTGTTTTTAGGGATTTTTTTCATGTAGTATGTAGATAAGGTCAAACATAGGCCGCAGCTGCTCTGCAGTGGAATGAGGGTAGTCATGAAATGGGAAAATGCACAAATTCAACAAACAATTTTTTTCCAGCTATAGATCGATTGATCTAGTTACTGCTTTCAGAAAGCATCTATCCAAACTGAACTGCATGATGATGTGTGCAAAGGGAATAGAATTAAGATAACCCTGCAAAAAATAAAAGGATAGAAATAAGATACTGCCTTTGTTCCATAATGTAGTGCTATAGATTTTTTTAAATCAAACTTTGCAAACTTTGACCAATTTTATAGAGAAAACTATTTATATCTATAATACCAAATATGTAAAATATGAAATTAATTCTTATAATGAATCTAATGATACATGCTTGGCATTCTAGATGTAATTTGTTTTTTGCACAATGGTGAAAGTTTGTGTGGTTTGAATTGTTGTATGCACTACATTATGAAACGGAATAAGCATCGTAAATGCAAGTGGCAGCAGGACTTATCCGGTCAAGAAGAAAGTTAGTTGAGAGGGACATAAAGCCTATGAACCATTAGCAACAACTTCCTTGAGAGGGCCTGCTTCAGTAGCGGACCGACATCACTGCACGACGGCTACTCACAGCGGCGGAGCCAGCGTATACGTATTGGGTTCAACTGAACCCAATGGATGTTGGCTCGTACGTTTTTTTTTTGAGACAAATGTTGGCTCGTACGTGGTATATATACATGTTTGACTGATGTGGACCCAATAAAATAATCGGGCTGACCCCAACACACCTCACGTACGTGAAAGGAAAGGGCCCAAAAGCAAAAGCCCACATAATCCTTTTACCAGAACCATGAGTGCGTCAGTCACGTAATCCTTTTTACGAGAAAAGCGCACGTGGCACGTTCGTCTAATCGTTTCTCTAATTCCCATCTCGCATGTTCGTGTCGCTCGACACCTCTGCCGCCGCCGCACGCCCGCGGCAAGTAGACGGCTGCAGATCGACATCCAATACTGAAACCCAAGATTTGAGGTAATTAGATTATATAGCCGCATCTCCTCTCCTTTTTTATATGTTTTATCTACCCTAAAACACCGTACGTCCATACGCAGTGACTGTTTTACCCTAGTTTCTTATTCGTTTTTCTCCATGAACTTTGATTGATCTAGGCTATGGAGCAGTATTTTTTGAACAAAACTCGGTCACCAGATCGAGATGATGATAGAGGCACATCAAGGTCACCCACTAGACGTAGGCTAAGTGCATCAAATTTCACTGCAGCTAGTCTCCCGAAGCCTACTATTCATACAGAAATTAATTTAGATGAGTTGTCTTATGATCCGGCTGATCGGAAAAGAATTTCAGAGTACACAAGAAATCCAAAAAAGCAAGATGAGATTAGGCGCAGATATTTAACGAGAGGACCTTACAGGCCACCATCTAATTTTGATTACCCGCAGAGGGAGATTGGTGATACTCAACGGAGATTTAATCCAGATTGGTTTGATGATTATGATCGTTGGCTTGAGTATAGTGACAAAGTGCACAGGGCCTTTTGTTTGTGTTGCTACCTTTTCAGAGATTACAATGAGGGACAAGCTGGAAGTGATGCATTTGCAATTAATGGCTGGAACGGTTGGAACAAGAAAAGCAGACTAGATACTCATGAGGGTAAGGGTAATGTTAATAGCTTTCATAATGTAGCAGTAAAAAGATGTGATGCTTTGATGAATCAAGATCAGTCAATTCATGTTGCTTTTGATAAGCAAATTGATCTTACAAAAAAGAAAATTGAATCCGGCTTGATGCTTCCATTGATTCAGTGAGATACTTGTTGCATCAAGGCTTAGCTTTCCGAGGCCATGATGAATCAGAGGAGTCAAAAAATAAGGGAAATTTCCGAGAGTTGGTACATACTTTGGCAAACCAGAATGAAGCTATACGGAAGGTAGTTCTTGAGAATGCTCCAAAAACTGTAAGTGGGTATGTGGAGATATTCAAAAGGAAATTGCAAATTATTTTGCAAAGGTAACATCAAATTTAATTGCCTCTATTTATGTTTTCTTGCAAATAACAAGTGTTCTCTAATAAGTTAATTATCTTTTGTGCAGATAACTTTAAATTCTATTATTGAAGAAATTGGAGGTGATGTATTTAGTTTGTTGACTGATGAAGCTGCTGATGTGTCTGACAAAGAGCAAATGGCAGTTGTTTTGAGATATCTTAGCAAGCGTGGATTTATCATTGAACGGTTAGTTGGAATCGAACATGTGAAGGAAACATCAGCAACTTGTCTCAAGGCTACTCTTCAAAAATTATTCACCGAGATTGGACTAAGCATAAAGCAGGTTAGAGGCCAATGCTATGATGGGGCTAGTAATATGCGCGGTGAGTTTAATGGCTTGAAAGCAAAGATTATGCAAGAGAATAAGTCAGCGTATTATGTGCATTGTTTTGCTCACCAGCTCCAGTTGGTTATTGTGGCAGTATCAAAGAAGCATGACGATATTGCAGATTTTTTTTACATGATCTCAGTTTTATTCAATGTGGTTGGAGATTCTTGCAAAAGAAAGGATATGATTAGAGAGAAACATCGAGAGTAGGTAATAAAAGCCATAGGTAGTGGGCAGATTAGCACTGGCACAGGGCTAAATCAAGAACAAACTCTTCAAAGAGCCGGGGACACACGTTGGGGCTCACATTACAGGACTCTTTCAGTTATGTCTGTTCTGAAATATGTTGAGAAAGAAGGCAAAAGTGATAAGAAATGCCAGGCACGTGGTCTTGTAGCATATTTTGAGACCTTTGATTTTGTTTTTTATTTGCACATGATGTTGCATATATTGGGAAATGCAAATACTTTGTCACAGTCTTTACAAAGGAAGGATCAAGACATCCTGAATGCCATCTCATGTGTGAAGTCAACAAGGAATGAGCTGCAAGAACTAAGGGATAATGGATGGGACTCACTTCTTGAGAAGGTACATTCATTCTGTGAAGAGCATCACATTGAGAACATAAACATGCAGGAGCAATATGTTAATCAGCACAAACCACGACATAAAACCAATAAGACAAACCTTCAACATTACCAAATTGAGTGTCTTAATTCTGTCATTGATTGGCAGCTTCAAGAGTTTGATGACCGCTTCAATGAGGTAAATTCTGCATTGCTTGGACACATGGCTTCTTTTAACCCAAAGGACTCCTTTGCTGCTTTTAACTTGGATAGCTTAGTGAAGCTAGCTGAGTTTTATCCAGATGACTTTGATTCAAGAAAACTAGATGATCTTGGTCCTGAACTTCGCACTTACATTGACAATGTGCGAGCAGATGAAAGGTTCGCCAATTTGGACGGCATCGCTGATCTTGCTAAACTAATGGTGGAAACAAATAAGCATATTACGTTTCCTTTGGTTTATCATCTTTTAAAGCTAGTACTGATATTGCCAGTTGCCACCGCATCAGTGGAGAGATGCTTTTCAACTATGAATGTTGTAAAAAAAAGTTACGCTACAAAATGGGTGACCAATTCATGAGTGATTGTCTAATCTGCTATGTGGAGAAAGATATTTTTTCTACCATTACCAATGATGCAGTGTTTAATATTTTTAAGGCAGTGAAAAATCGAAAGGGGACACTCTAAAATGTGAGTCCCTTTACAATATTATTTCTCTTGTTAGTACTTATTCTAAACTTGTCAAACTAACTTGTCGTTTTTTCAGTGTTCAAGGAAGATGAGAAGCTACACGTGGAGCTACAAAGTTATCTGATACTACTATATTTATAATATGTAAACAAATGATTTTATAATTTTATTGAAACGGGTATGTCTTGCACTCTTCAGTTTTTAATGCAACACAATGTGTGATATATAATATTATATCTCTATTCATTATGTTGTTTTTGGGTGCTATAATTTTGTTGTAAGATACTTTAAAATTATACTTTACACTTCACATACTAGTAGTAAGTTCTCACAACCAGTCATGGAGTGAACCCAATGGTCAAATTTTCTGGCTCCGCCCCTGGCTACTCAGATCAGCGACCGCACATAAGTGACTCACAAAAAGGTGGCCAGGCATTCGAATTTTATCCAACTAGTGTTTTTTTGTGGTTTCTTAAAAACACAGGAAAACTTTTTGTCGAGGGTGTCGTGCGACATATGCCAACGGATGACTTATCATGGAGGGGGCTAATAATACGTCGCCGGTGCCAGGAAACGGGATAAGGCGCAAACATGCCCGCCGGCGAATCTTACCCAGATTTGGGGCTCTGCTAGGAGATAACACCCGTACTCCTGCTCTGCAGGATCTCCGCATGATCACTCAAGCAACAATGGTGGCTACAAGCTTGCTCCTTGAGTTGTTTCTCTAGAGGGGGAAGAAGAGCAAGGCTAGCCCTAGCTTACTTCCTCTATATGCGTGTGTGGGTGTGTCAAGGTCCCAGTGAGGCTGAACCCTTTGCATGGGTGCCCTGGGTGGTTTATATAGGCCTACCCCCAAGGATACAATGGTAATCCGACCGGGTGTAGGACCCTGTTGTTAGTGTATGTAGATGCCAGCTTCTTCGCCGACCGCTGGGGCCCGCCGCCTAGTGGGTCCCGCCGGCTGCCTCGTACTTAGCCGACAGGCCGCGCCCGCCGCTCGCGGGTCTCGCCAGCTGCTCATTACTGTGGCAATGCTGCTGATGATGTGTGCTTTGTCGGGGGAGCGTGACTACAGTACCCGCCGCCTAGCGGGCGCTCACTGTAGCCACTCCCCGTCTCTTCGGATCAATGGCGCACGAACTCTGAGGGAAGGGGGAAGGCCGCTACTGGGAGTCGGCCTCCCATCTGCCGGTTGGCGGATCCCGCCGCCTTCTGGCTTCTCACTGACAGGTAGGGCCCGCGGCCTAGGGCCGTGCCGACGGCTCGTAGGGAGCATGGCCTTCTCTGCCATGGGTGATGTCATGGGCTGCGTGACAACAGTGTTGCGCTGGGCGAGGGATGTCCGCCCAGTACGCCGCACTGTAGCCACGCTAGGCCCTGGATTCGGGGATGACAGGCGTCGATGTAGCCACGCCCTGTCTCGTCGTCATAATGTGGTGCAAACTTTGAGGGCGATTGGGGCCGCCTGCTAGGAGCCGACCTCTTTGGAGGTCGCTTGCCAAGAGCCGGCCCACTTCGGGGCCGTCTTCTGGGCCTTGCCGTCTTCAGGCAGCCGGCCGCTTGGACCAGCTGGCCGCAAAGAGGGCGGTGCTTTGGTCTTTGATTCTTGAGGGGCACAGCCGGCCCCGATGTCTTGAAATGCCATGGGAGGCTGATGAGGCTACCCGTGGTCATTTACTCCGACACTTTTTCCTCAAAGATTGTTTTATTTTAAAGTGAACATTTTCAGAAACTACTAAAAGAATTGTGACAGATAAATTAGATGTGATTTTTTAAATTAAAAAATTAGAGAAGTTTCCAAAATAATAAAAGAGTGAAAATATGTTAAAATCCAAACATATTGTTGAATGTTTTGAACATTTTCTAAAATATGCTATCATTTTCAAGTTTTGCACATTTTCTAAAACATTGAATTTCTTTAAAATTATTTGTTTTCGTAAAATGCAAACACTTCTCCAAAATTTTGATTTTCTTCTATCATGAATTTTTCTAAAAGTTTAATAATTTTGGAAATAAACTTATAAAAGAAAAGTAAAATATTAAAAAGAAAATAACTAGGTAAACTAGGAAGAAGAAAAAACCAAGAGGGTCCCCAAACCGGACCTTGTACAACGTGTGCGTGCTCGCTAAATGTGCCGGCCCATAAAGGAACCACTACATGAGTATGTTGCGCGCATGTCCAACAAATACATGCACATAGAGTCCAATATGGATATCGGAACATGACCTGCCCGACTCCTGCACATGTCGTAAGCGAGGCCCGATTTACTATAGCTATGTTTTACATTATCCGTCTCCGATAGTGTCGTGCTAAAAAAACTCATTTCACACAAATGTGTCACAGACAAAGAGGGTACGTGTCACACATAGGATATCTCAAAAAGAAAAAGGAAAAAAGCTAGCTAGGGGCCATTGTACTACTCTATATACCATGCATCTCGTGTAGATCTTTGTGACTGACGGGGAGTGGACATTTACAACAATCAGCCGCCAAGAGAGTGGTTGATGCCAGCGAGCGTCAGGGGGTTTCTGTTGGTCGTCAGTTGGCAATGGGAAGCCCGAGATCAGGCGAGGCCAGGCGGTCAATGGAGACAATTATAGATGAGTAGATGACAATCGGGTAACTACTTTACCATGGATGGTGATGCATGCCAACGGTCTGTTGTGTACATGAGTAAGCCGTCAGCACCATAAATAAAGCATATCCTACTCCACATACATGAATGAGCTAACAAAACCAACATAAGCTCACAACAATTCTTGAGCCGAGGCATAATAACGACCTATTAACCTGTGTTGGTATTACCTTAAAGAAATAATTTTAAAAATGAACAAAGACACTTCTAATAAATAATGAATTGGTGGAATTGATATTACCCTTAAATAAAAATAAATTGAAAAACTAAAAAGTCAAAATAATGAAGTTTTCTAAGAAAACATGAATTAGCTGTATTGGTACTACCCTTTAAGAAGAAAGAAAATAAAAAAACAAATAAGGACAAATTTACACTCAATTTAAACGGACGTTATGCTTTTTTATAATATGCAAGTATTAGCATATAATAAATGAAAATTTTGCAAACAAACGTTTCTTAAGAAAGAATGAATTACTGTCTTTGTTATTATCTCTAAAGAAGAAAGAAAATATAATATTTTTTCTAAAATTAAAACAAATTTTTCTAAGAAATATGAACTAGTGGTCTTGCTATTATCCTTAAGGGAGAAGGAGAATGAAATAAAAACTAAAAACAAAGTTTTCTAAGGAATAATGAATTGGTGGCATTGGTATTACCCTTTAAGAAGAAACTTAATGGAAAAGAAAATCTAAACAAACAATGGCATAATTTTGCACACGATTTACATCAAATTGGTTTTTATTATAATATGCATGAACAAACATATAATAATGTAATTTTCACAAAAAGGAAGTTACCTAAGAAGGAGTGAATTGATGGCATTGGTATTATACCATTACGG
>NC_057800.1:750577131-750584869 GCF_018294505.1 Triticum aestivum
TGTTCTTTATAACATGCAAGAAGAAGCATATAATAGTGGAATTTTCACACAAAAACAAAGTTCCCTAAGAAGGAAAGAATTAGTGGCATCGGTATCGCCATTAGAGAAGAACTAAAATGACATCAAAACTAAAATATCATCAAAATGATGAAGTTTTTCTGAGAAAGAATGAATTAGTGGCTCTGATATGACCCTTTAACAAGAAAGAACATGGGATAAAGACAAAAAAATCATAATAATTAATTTTTCTAAGAGAAAAAAATATTAGTGGCTTTGGTATTGCCATTTTAGAAGAAAGGAATTAAAGAATTATGAAACAAATATTGAAAAAACTTTCACATAATTTATGTAGAATGTTTTTATGATATACAAAAATAAGCATATAATAGTGGGGTTTTCACACAAAATGGAGGTTTCTTGAGAACGAATGAATTAGTGGCATTGGGTTTATTCCTTTAAAGAAAGAACAAGAAATAAAATAATCTAAATCAAAATCAAAATAATGAAGTTTTCCTAAGAAAGAATGAATTGATGGATTTGGTATTACTCTCTAGTTAGAAAGAAAATGAAATGAAAAGTAAAATAAATAAAAATATTCAGGTTTTTTTAAGGAAGAATGGATTAGTGGCATTGGTTCCCTTTAAAAAAGAAAACAAAAGATATTCTAGAACAAACAATGATAAAAATTGCACACAACATACACGCTTTTTCAAATATGCAATAATAAGCATAAATAATGGGCATGATGTTTCTGCTCGGGAGATCATATGCTCCCCCATGAAAAATTAGAAAAATAGTAAAAAAAAGTTAAATAAATCTGATTTTTTTTAAGAACAAACATTGATGAATACTCAACATGTCTGCAAAATTTCATGAAGAAACAACAATCAAAATGCATTGGTGAAAAAACAAAATTGATGATAACCAGCTACTAGAATATGTGATATTCTGATCATCACTTGTAAAATGCAATGCTTGAGGTTTTGGATGTTGGGGATAACCAGCTGTGGGCCAAGATGTCTCTGTGTTAAATGTGTTCCTAAAATAGATTTCATTGTCCCACATTTGCCAATAGTGATGGAGCCAAGGGGCATAACTTTTCTTTCTTTCAGATATGACCCTTTCAACAAGCCCGTCTAGCTCAGTTGGTAGAGCGCAAGGCTCTTAACCTTGTGGTCGTGGGTTTCGAGCCCCACGGTGGGCGCTTAATGTAATTAGTTGCTTCTTGTTCTGCCTGCTATAATAAACTATGTACTGTTTTTGCCTAACAAAATGCCCTTTTCTGATACTTACTATGTGCTGTTTTTTTCCGGGTGGATACTTACTATGTGCTGACAAACTGCATTTTCATGTGTGCTGAATTGTTGACTACATGTATAACAATGCAAAAGAAAAGGAAGATCAATTTCCATTTCTCGAAATTCAGAAGGGAAAGAGAGGATCATATAAGTACAACAAAATACTACATTACACGAACTATATACTCTAATAATAACATCCTCCCTCCAGCTTAAAAAATGTTCTTAATTATATTATGAGACGGAGGGCATACTTGCTTACATCCTCTGTTATGTACAAAGGATTGCTGTCAAAGATCTACGGTTGAATCTTACTGATCTAAGCCTACATTTTATGTATGGCAACAGGCACAACAGGGGGTATGGTACTGGTGTTGGTGTCGGTCACCACACCATCTGAAGCGAAAACACCTGCAAACCTCAGTAGTGGTTGTTGCATCTGGACCTGGGTGCTGCTGCTGGGGTATTCTTCTTCTTCTGCTTCTTCTTCGTCGTCGTTTTCTTCGCCGTGGCTTTGGTGGCGACACACCATGGCTGTGGTGCACGATGCCCTCGGCCGTCGGCGTCGGCGGTCCCGACCTCCGTCACGTCCGGCTTACCGCAACAAGACTCCTGCTATACACCTTGCGGTGTTTTCCGTTCTTGTTTTGTCTTCAAGTAACCTTTTTCAGTCAGTCTACATTGTTCCAGTTCGTGGGTAGTACGTGTATATAGTGTACGTACGTTGATAATTCCGTTTTGGTTGACGACGTGACGGACGGCCGGACCAGCGCGAAGCGCGTCCACACCGCCCATGCGGCCGCGCGGTAGCACGTACGCGAAGTTTCAACATGCAATCCATAATTTCGTACGTGCGCTCTGCGCGGACAGAATTCTGGCTAGCAAAGCAAGTTTGCTTCATGCACGACCCAGTGTGTATGTACTCCGTACTATGTAGCGTGGGGCCGGCAAGCCGCGCGGCGTTACCTACGTCGAGGTGTACGTGGTCGGGCCCAACTGCACGTATGCATGCGTGCCACACGGTCCAAGGACAAAAAAGTACGTACGTACGTACTGTATACGTGGCATGTCGTTTGCACGTACGCACGCATGCATGCGCGGCAGTCAACCCTGACTTCGGAACAACCATGCATGCATGCGACATGTGGGCCCGGTATAACGCATCCGGGTCGCACCACAACCACCCGACCTGACCGGCGTGCACCCGTGCATGCATATACTCCTTCCGTTTTTTAAGTTTGCATATAAAATTTGATCAAAGTTAAATTTTATAAAGTTTAACCAACTTTATAGCAAAAATACCAACATCTACCATACTAGAGCTATATGGTAATTTCATGATGCATCTAACAATATAGGTTTCATATTGTGAATTTTGATATATTTTTTATAAACTTAGTCAAATTTAACAAAGTTTGACTTTGACCAAATCTTATATGTAGACTAAAAAGAAACGGAGGGAGTACCACGTACTTCCTCCGTTCCTAAATGTAAATCTTTCAAGAGATTCCGATATGAACTACATACAGAACAAATGAGTGAATCTACTCTAAACTATGTCTATATGCATCCGTATGTAGTCTATATTAAAATCTTTAAAAAGACTTATATTTGAAAACAAAGGGAGTACACGCGAACAAAAACATGCATGCATCCATCGTACACGCTATATTTTGTTATAGAGGGAGAATAAAAATCACATCAGCGTGTCCAAACCATCGAATGAACACTACCGCGGTCGGTACGAACCGCCGATGTCGTCTGTACCTGCATGTTTTACTCTGCAAAGCCGCAAATATTCAACCGTATTAAACATATAGACACGTGGAGCATTCCGGAGGGGCGGCTCTTGCTACAGTGTCTGCCGGATGGCGATTTTGGCGATTCTGCCGTTCCCTTCCCTTGTTCTTTCCATCTTCTTCCCTGATTCCAGCGTCTAGGCATCCCCATCATCTAACTCCGCCCCTGCAGTTCCCTTCCCCTTCTCCCCTTGTTCTTCAATCCCCAATTCTTACCTCCTTGGTTTCCCCCCTTTAAAAGTGCCTCTGTTCTTCCCGGTGTTTTTCGTCGACCTCGATTTCTCTGCTGATTGTAGTCGGTTGTGTTGATGTGGATTTGGTGGAGCTGGATGGATGGAGGGCGCGGGTGTTGCTAATTGCCCGGAGCTCGCCAAATCTAGCGAGAAGCTTGCAGGTTATGCGGGATAAGGCGGCGGCTCTGTTTGGTTTGGGTGACCTGCGGCAACGAGAAATCCCAATCTCGGAGTCAACCAACACGCAAGCCGATGGGCAAGAAGGAAGGGTTGTTGAGGAGCAACAGTGTTGTTTCGAACCTGCTATCCTTGAAGCAGCCGGCTGTGCCGCTACCAAATCCGTTCAGACTGACTGTCCTAGGGAGCAGGTTATGCCTCGGTGGGGTGATCTTACCCATGGAAATAGCCCTGTTGGAGCTCTCGTTTGTACCGCCGCACTTGCTGTTCATGTTATTGCTGTCCAGGTGAAGGAAGATGACAGTTTGGTGGTAAGCTTTCAGTTCAATTCCAAGCAGAAAGGCAAGATTAAGAAGTGCATCACAAAGAGAGGCAAGATGAAGACATCGGTTATTTCAATGGCAGCCATAGTTGATCTCTTTGATGGTAATAATGAGAAGGACCCAGCAGGAACTCTTCACAAGAATGGCAACAGAACAAAGATTAAACTGGCGGATCGAGTGGCGGTTGACAGTGGTGTATCTTCAGATTTGTCAGCAAAATCGGCGGCATCCCTAGGGGATGGCCGCCGTGCGCAATGAATATCCTATGTCTTAACTGTCGGGGCTGCGGGCGGCCCGAGACAGTTAATGAAATAAGCAACTTAGTTAAGTTGTATCACCCGTGCTTAGTCTTTCTCTCGGGGACTAAGCTGTCTACTACGAGAGCTCAGGACTTGCGATTCAGGCTCGGTTTCTCCAATGCTTTTGGTGTTGGAAGTAATGGACTCAGTGGCGGCTTGGTTCTTTTTTGCAACAACGATTCAGTAGTGAGTTTGGAATCTTATAACAGTTCCCACATTGATGTTTCGATTCAGAATGAGAACTTGGGAGAGGAAAAATGGAGATTCACAGGTTTCTATGGGGAACCAGTGAGATCCAGGAGGAAGAACAGTTGGGAACTAATGAGATATTTAAGGCAAAAATCTAATCTACCATGGCTTTGCGCAGGGGATTTCAATGAAGTTCTCGATGCGAGTGAACAGTTTGGAGGGAATGTCCGGGAAGAATGGAAAATGGATGGTTTCAGGGAGGCGTGGATGATTGTCGGATGGATGATTTGAGTTATATTGGTCTGCCGTATACGTGGGATAACAGACAGCAAGGCATGAACAATGTTAAAGTAAGACTTGATAGAGGTCTTGGTGATGAGAAATTTCAGGAAAGCTTTGACAACACCTCAGTGCTGCACGTTCAAACCATGGAATCGGACCATTGTGCTTTGATAATCACAATTCAAATATCTAATTGGTTTGGCAGGGATAAAAGATCAAGGCCTTTTCGGTTCGAGAATGCTTGGACTAGACACGAAAATTATGACAAGGTGGTAACCCAAGCTTGGATCCCGTGCAATGGGAATCTGTTGGAAGTGCAGGATTCACTGTCCATTGTGAAGGGGAACTTGCAGAGATGGAGCAGAGATGAGTTTGGATCGGTAACAAGACAACTAAAAAGCTTGAGGGATAAATTGGAGAATATACGGGGAGGCTCTTTGGGTCAGGGACCATCAAATCAAGAGAGAAGTTTAATGAGGCGAATTTCAGAACTAATTACTAGGGAAGAAATGATGGCCCGACAAAGGTCACGTGTAAATTGGAAACTGAAAGGGGATCGCAATACAGGTTACTTTCATGCTCGAGCTCGACAGAGACAAAGAACAAACCACATTAGATCTTTGAAAAAAGATGATGGAGGTAATTTCACAGCTCAGGAGGATATGGAAGAAGAGGCAATTAAGTTCTACCAGCACCTCTTTACAGCTGACCTTCATACTAGGCCGAAAAGAATTACAGAAGTTATTCAAAACAAAGTCACAAATGTGATGAATGAGAGACTTTGTGCGCCAGTGACTGATGAGGAGATAGAAAATGTGTTGTTTATGATGCATCCCAGTAAGTCTCCTGGACCTGATGGGTTTACGGCAGGTTTCTATATTCGGCACTGGAGTTTATTGAAGCCTTCCATCTGCGTGGCGATAAGATCATTTTTTGAGACGAGTAATATGCCAAAGGCAATTAACAAAACTGTACTAGTTTTGATTCCAAAGATAAAAGCTCCACAAGATCTAATGCAGTACAGGCCAATTTCCTTGTGTAACGTGCTTTATAAAATCCTTTCAAAGGTGATGGCGATCAGGTTGAGACCAATCCTTGATGAAATTATCTCTGAGGAGCAAAGTGCATTTGTTCCAAACAGGCTTATTTCAGACAATGTGCTAACTGCATATGAATGCATTCACTATCTGAAAAGAAAGAAGGGGAAGTCAGGAGCTTGTGCTATCAAGATTGATATGGCAAAAGCCTATGATAGGGTAGAGTGGCCTTATCTTCGGGCATTTCAAGCAAAACTTGGATTTGCTGATCAGTGGATTGACAGAATTATGGCCTGTGTGGAATCGGTGTCCTTCTTTGTTCGTGTTAATGGGGTTTCTCAGAGTCTTTTAAACCCACTCATGGTATTCGACAAGGCGACCCAATTTCACCTTACCTGTTTCTTTTATGTGCCGAGGGATTAACATGCTTGCTGAAATCTTATGGATCTGCTCATTTGCATAAAGGAATCAGGGTGGGTATTCACGCCCCTTGGGTGTCACATTTACTTTTCGCGGATGACTGTCTGGTTTTTACTCAGGCAACAAGTGATGGGGCAGCAAGACTGAATGAAATACTTGAGATATAAAGAGAAGGGTCAGGTCAGAGGGTTAACAAGACCAAGTCTGCAATATTTTTCAGCACAAACTGTAGTGATGAGATGAAAGTTGAAACTCATAGTAACTCGGGCATTGGGACAGAAGCGTTGATTGAGAAATATCTCGGTCTACCTACGGCATTAGGAAGATCATCTGATAGTTAGTTCGAACATGTGGTGGTCCAAATCAAGAAATTGGTTAATGGTTGGGCATCTAAATTAATGAGCAGTGCAGCCAGGGAAGTGCTCATTAAATCTATATGTCAAGCAATACCAACTTACTCAATGGGTTGTTTCAGGCTATCCAAAAAAACATGCAAAAAGATCACTAGCATTGTGGCAAAGTTCTAGTGGGGAGTGAAGGAAATATGCCCTAGAGGCAATAATAAAGTTATTATTTATTTCCTTATAATCATGATAAATGTTTATTATTCATGCTAGAATTGTATTAACCGGAAACATAATACATGTGTGAATACATAGACAAACAAAGTGTCACTAGTATGCCTCTACTTGACTAGCTCGTTAATCAAAGATGGTTATGTTTCCTAACCATGAACAATGAGTTGTTATTTGATTAACGAGGTCACATCATTAGTTGAATGATCTGATTGACATGACCCATTCCATTAGCTTAGCACCCGATCGTTTAGTATGTTGCTATTGCTTTCTTCGTGACTTATACATGTTCCTATAACTATGAGATTATGCAACTCCCGTTTACCGGAGGAACACTTTGGGTACTACCAAACGTCACAACGTAACTGGGTGATTATAAAGGAGTACTACAGGTGTCTCCAAAGGTACATGTTGGGTTGGCGTATTTCGAGATTAGGTTTTGTCACTCCGATTGTCGGAGAGGTATCTCTGGGCCCTCTCGGTAATGCACATCACATAAGCCTTGCAAGCATTGCAACTAATGAGTTAGTTACAGGATGATGTATTACAGAACGAGTAAAGAGACTTGCCGGTAACGAGATTGAACTAGGTATTGGATACCGACGATCGAATCTCGGGCAAGTAACATACCGATGACAAAGGGAACAACGTATGTTGTTATGCGGTCTGACCGATAAAGATCTTCATAGAATATGTAGGAGCCAATATGGGCATCCAGGTCCCGCTATTGGTTATTGACCGGAGACGTGTCTCGGTCATGTCTACATTGTTCTCGAACCCGTAGGGTCCGCACGCTTAAGGTTACGATGACAGTTATATTATGAGTTTATGCATTTTGATGTACCGAAGGTTGTTCGGAGTCCCGGATGTGATCACGGACATGAAGAGGAGTCTCGAAATGGTCGAGACATAAAGATTGATATATTGAAAGCCTATGTTTGGATATCGGAAGTGTTCCGGGTGAAATCGGGATTTTACCGGAGTACCGGGAGGTTACCGGAACCCCCCGGGAACCATATGGGCCTTAGTGGGCTTTAGTGGAAAGGAGAAAGGGGCAGCCCAAGGTGGGCTGCGCGCCTCCCCCCTCCCCTAATCCTATTAGGACT
>NC_057800.1:750585293-750613637 GCF_018294505.1 Triticum aestivum
AGGATTGGGGGGGGGAATCCTACTCCCGGAGGGAGTAGGACTCTCCTGGCGCGCCCCTTGTGGCCGGCCAGCCTCCCCCCTTTGGTCCTTTATATACTGAGGTAGAGGCACCCTAGAACACACAAGTTGATCCACGTGATCTATTCCTTAGCCGTGTGCGGTGCCCCCTGCCACCATAGTCCTCGATAATACTGTAGCAGAGTTTAGGCGTAGCCCTGCTGCTGTAGTGCATCAAGATCGTCACCACGCCGTCGTGCTGACGGAACTCTTCCCCGACACTTTGCTGGATCGGAGTCCGGGGATCGTCATCGAGCTGAACGTGTGCTCGAACTCGGAGGTGCCGTAGTTTCGGTGCTTGATCGGTTCGATCGTGAAGACGTACGACTACTTCCTCTACGTTGTGTCAGCGCTTCCGCAGTCGATCTGCGTTGGGTACGTAGACAACACTCTCCCCTCTCATTGCTATGCATCACATGATCTTGCGTGTGCGTAGGAATTTTTTTTGAAATTACTACGAAACCCAACAGTGGCATCCGAGCCAGGTTATTTATGTTGATGTTATATGCACGAGTAGAACACAAGTGAGTTGTGGGCGATATAAGTCATACTGCCTACCAGCATGTCATACTTTGGTTCGGCGGCATTGTTGGACGAGACGACCCGGACCAACCTTACGCGTACGCTTACGCGAGACCGGTTCCCCCAACGTGCTTTGCACATAGGTGGCTTGCGGGCGACTGTCTCTCCAACTTTAGTTGAACCGAGTGTGGCTACGCCCGGTCCTTGCGAAGGTTAAAACGGAGTCTATTTGACAAACTATCGTTGTGGTTTTGATGCGGAGGTGAGATTGGTTCTTGCTTAAGCCCGTAGCAGCCACGTAAAACTTGCAACAACAAAGTACAGGACGTCTAACTTGTTTTTGCAGGGCATGTTGTGATGTGATATGGTCAAGACATGATGCTGAATTTTATTGTATGAGATGATCATGTTTTGTAACCGAGTTATCGGCAACTGGCAGGAGCCATATGGTTGTCGCTTTATTGTATGCAATGAAATCGCGATGTAATGCTTTACTTTATTACTAAGCGGTAGTGATAGTCGTGGAAGCATAAGATTGGCGAGACGACAACGATGCTGCGATGAAGATCAAGGTGTCGCGCCGGTGACGATGGTGATCATGACGGTGCTTCGAAGATGGAGATCACAAGCACAAGATGATGATGGCCATATCATATCACTTATATTGATTGCATGTGATGTTTATCCTTTTGTGCATCTTATCTTGCTTTGATTGACGGTAGCATTATAAGATGATCTCTCACTAAATTATCAAGAAGTGTTCTCCCTGAGTATGCACCGTTTCCAAAGTTCGTCGTGCTCAGACACCACGTGATGATCGGGTGTGATAAGATCTACGTCCATCTACAACGGGTGCAAGCCAGTTTTGCACACGCAGAATACTCAGGTTAAACTTGACGAGCCTAGCATATGCAGATATGGCCTCGGAACACGGAGACCGAAAGGTCGAACGTGAATCATATAGTAGATATGATCAACATAACGATGTTCACCATTGAAAACTACTCCATCTCACGTGATGATCGGTTATGGTTTAGTTGATTTGGATCACGTGATCACTTAGAGGATTAGAGGGATGTCTATCTAAGTGGAAGTTCTTAAGTAATTTGATGAATTGAACTTAAACTTATCATGAACTTAGTACCTGATAGTATCTTGCTTGTTTATGTTGATTGTAGATAGATGGCTCGTGCTGTTGTTCCATTGAATTTTAATGCGTTCCTTTAGAAAGCAAAGTTGAAAGATGATGGTAGCAATTACACGGACTGGGTCCGTAATTTGAGGATTATCCTCATTGCTGCTCAGAAGAATTACGTCCTGGAAGCACCGCTGGGTGCCAGGCCTGCTGCTGGAGCAACACCAGATGTTATGAACGTCTGGCAGAGCAAAGCTGATGACTACTCGATAGTTCAGTGTGCCATGCTTTACAGCTTAGAATCGGGACTTCAATGACGTTTTGAACGTCATGGAGCATATGAGATGTTCCAGGAGTTGAAGTTAATATTTCAAGCAAATGCTCGGATTGAGAGATATGAAGTCTCCAATAAATTCTATAGCTGCAAGATGGAGGAGAACAGTTCTGTCAGTGAGCATATACTCAAAATGTCTGGGTATAATAATCACTTGATTCAGATGGGAGTTAATCTTCCAGATGATTGCGTCATTGACAGAATTCTCCAATCACTGCCACCAAGCTACAAGAGCTTCGTGATGAAGTATAATATGCAAGGGATGAACAAGACTATTCCCGAGCTCTTCGCGATGCTGAAAGCTGCGGAGGTAGAAATCAAGAAGGAGCATCAAGTGTTGATGGTTAACAAGACCACTAGTTTCAAGAAAAAGGGCAAAGGGAAGAAGAAGGGAAACTTCAATAAGAACGGCAAGCAAGTTGCTGCTCAGGAGAAGAAACCCAAGTCTGGACCTAAGCCTGAAACTGAGGGCTTCTACTGCAAGCAGACTGGTCACTGGAAGCGGAACTGCCCCAAGTATTTGGCGGATAAGAAGGATGGCAAGGTGAACAAAGGTATATGTGATATACATGTTATTGATGTGTACCTTACTAGAGCTCGCAGTAGCACCTGGGTATTTGATACTGGTTCTGTTGCTAATATTTGCAACTCGAAACAGGGACTACGGAATAAGCGGACACTAGCAAAGGACGAGGTGACGATGCGCGTGGGAAACGGTTCCAAAGTCGATGTGATCGCGGTCGGCACGCTACCTCTACATCTACCTTCGGGATTAATATTAGACCTAAATAATTGTTATTTGGTGCCAGCGTTGAGCATGAATATTATATCTGGATCTTGTTTGATGCGAGACGGTTATTCATTTAAATCAGAGAATAATGGTTGTTCTATTTATATGAGTAATATCTTTTATGGTCATGCACCTTTGAAGAGTGGTCTATTTTTGATGAATCTCGACAGTAGTGATACACATATTCATAATGTTGAAGCCAAAAGATGCAGAGTTGATAATGAAAGTGCAACTTATTTGTGGCACTGTCGTTTAGGTCAGATCGGTGTAAAGCGCATGAAGAAACTCCATACTGATGGACTTTTGGAACCACTTGATTATGAATCACTTGGTACTTGCGAACCGTGCCTCATGGGCAAGATGATCAAAACACCGTTCTCCGATACTATGGAGAGAGCAACAGATTTGTTGGAAATCATACATACCGATGTATGTGGTCCGATGAATATTGAGGCTCGTGGCGGATATCATTATTTTCTCACCTTCACAGATGACTTAAGTAGATATGGATATATCTACTTAATGAAACATAAGTCTGAAACATTTGAAAAGTTCAAAGAATTTCGGAGTGAAGTGGAAAATCATCGTAACAAGAAAATAAAGTTTCTACGATTTGATCGTGGAGGAGAATATTTGAGTTACGAGTTTGGTGTACATTTGAAAAATTGTGGAATAGTTTCGCAACTCACGCCACCCGGAACACCACAGCGTAATGGTGTGTCCGAACGTCGTAATCGTACTTTACTAGATATGGTGCGATCTATGATGTCTCTTACTGATTTACCGCTATCGTTTTGGGGTTATGCTTTAGAGACGGCCGCATTCACGTTAAATAGGGCACCGTCAAAATCCATTGAGACGACGCCTTATGAACTATGATTTGGCAAGAAACCAAAGTTGTCGTTTCTTAAAGTTTGGGGCTGCGATGCTTATGTGAAAAAGTTTCAACCTGATAAGCTCGAACCCAAATCGGAGAAATGTGTCTTCATAGGATACCCAAAGGAGACTGTTGGGTACACCTTCTATTACAGATCCGAAGGCAAGACATTCGTTGCCAAGAATGGATCCTTTCTAGAGAAGGAGTTTCTCTCGAAAGAAGTGAGTGGGAGGAAAGTAGAACTTGACGAGGTAACTGTACCTGCTCCCTTATTGGAAAATAGTACATCACAGAAAACTGTTTCTGCGACATCTATACCAATTAGTGAGGAAGCTAATGATGTTCATCATGAAACTTCAGGTCAAGATACTACTGAACCTCATAGATCGACCAGAGCGAGATCCGCACCAGAGT
Organism: Triticum aestivum; assembly: GCF_018294505.1. NCBI lineage: Eukaryota > Viridiplantae > Streptophyta > Magnoliopsida > Poales > Poaceae > Triticum > Triticum aestivum. The sequence continues at coordinate 750,589,423 of NC_057800.1, forward strand.
GGTACGGTAATCCTGTTCTGGAAATCATGCTACTAGATCATGATGAACCTACGAACTATGAAGAAGCGATGGTGAGCCCAGATTCCGCAAAGTGGCTTGAAGCCATGAAATCTGAGATGGGATCCCTATATGAGAACAAAGTATGGACTTTGGTTGACTTGCCAGATGATCGGCAAGCAATTGAGAATAAATGGATCTTCAAGAAGAAGACTGACACTGATGGTAATGTTACTGTCTACAAAGCTCGACTTGTCGCAAAAGGTTTTCGACAAGTTCAAGGGGTTGACTACGATGAGACCTTCTCACCCGTAGTGATGCGTAAGTCTGTCCGAATCATGTTAGCAATAGCCGCATTTTATGATTATGAAATTTGGCAGATGGATGTCAAAACTGCATTCCTGAATGGATTTCTGGAAGAAGAGTTGTATATGATGCAACCGGAAGGTTTTGTCGATCCAAAGGGAGCTAATAAAGTGTGCAAACTCCAGCGATCCATTTATGGACTGGTGCAAGCCTCTCGGAGTTGGAATAAACGCTTTGATAGTGTGATCAAAGCATTTGGTTTTATACAGACTTTTGGAGAAGCCTGTATTTACAAGAAAGTGAGTGGGAGCTCTATAGCATTTCTGATATTATATGTAGATGACATATTACTAATTGGAAATGATATAGAATTTCTGGATAGCATAAAGGGATACTTGAATAAGAGTTTTTCAATGAAAGACCTCGGTGAAGCTGCTTACATATTAGGCATAAAAATCTATAGAGATAGACCAAGACGCTTAATTGGACTTTCACAAAGCACATACCTTGACAAGATTTTGAAGAAGTTCAAAATGGATCAAGCAAAGAAAGGGTTCTTGCCTATGTTACAAGGTGTGAAGTTGAGTCAGACTCAATGCCCGACCACTGCAGAAGATAGAGAGAAAATGAAAGATGTTCCCTATGCTTCAGCCATAGGCTCTATCATGTATGCAATGATGTGTACCAGACCTGATGTGTGCCTTGCTATAAGTTTAGCAGGGAGGTACCAAAGTAATCCAGGAGTGGATCACTGGACAGCGGTCAAGGACATCCTGAAATACCTGAAAAGGACTAAGGATATGTTTCTCGTATATGGAGGTGACAAAGAGCTCATCATAAAAGGTTACGTTGATGCAAGCTTTGACACTGATCCGGACGATTCTAAATCGCAGACCGGATAAGTGTTTACATTAAACGGTGGAGCTGTCAGTTGGTGCAGTTCTAAACAAAGCGTCGTAGCGGGATCTACATGTGAAGCGGAGTACATAGCTGCTTCGGAAGCAGCGAACGAAGGAGTCTAGATGAAGGAGTTCATATCCGATCTAGGTGTCATACCTAGTACATCAGGTCCAATGGAAATCTTTTGTGACAATACTGGTGCAATTGCCTTGGCAAAGGAATCCAGATTTCACAAGAGAACCAAGCACATCAAGAGACGCTTCAATTCCATTCGGGATCTAGTCCAGGTGGGAGACATAGAGATTTGCAAGATACATACGGATCTGAATATTGCAGACCCATTGACTAAGCCTCTTCCATGAGCAAAACATGATCAGCACCAAGGCTCCATGGGTGTTAGAATCATTATGGTGTAATCTAGATTATTGACTCTAGTGCAAGTGGGAGACTGAAGGAAATATGCCCTAGAGGCAATAATAAAGTTATTATTTATTTCCTTATAATCATGATAAATGTTTATTATTCATGCTAGAATTGTATTAACCGGAAACATAATACATGTGTGAATACATAGACAAACAAAGTGTCACTAGTATGCCTCTACTTGACTAGCTCGTTAATCAAAGATGGTTATGTTTCCTAACCATGAACAATGAGTTGTTATTTGATTAACGAGGTCACATCATTAGTTGGATGATCTGATTGACATGACCCATTCCATTAGCTTAGCACCCGATCGTTTAGTATGTTGCTATTGCTTTCTTCATGACTTATACATGTTCCTATAACTATGAGATTATGCAACTCCCGTTTACCGGAGGAACACTTTGGGTACTACCAAACGTCACAACGTAACTGGGTGGTTATAAAGGAGTACTACAGATGTCTCCAAAGGTACATGTTGGGTTGGCGTATTTCGAGATTAGGTTTTGTCACTCCGATTATCGGAGAGGTATCTCTGGGCCCTCTCGGTAATGCACATCACATAAGCCTTGCAAGCATTGCAACTAATGAGTTAGTTGCCGGATGATGTATTACAGAACGAGTAAAGAGACTTGCCGGTAACGAGATTGAACTAGGTATTGGAAACCGACGATCGAATCTCGGGCAAGTAACATACCGATGACAAAGGGAACAATGTATGTTGTTATGCGGTCTGACCGATAAAGATCTTCGTAGAATATGTGGGAGCCAATATGGGCATCCAGGTCCCACTATTGGTTATTGACCGGAGACGTGTCTCGGTCATGTCTACATTGTTCTCGAACCCGTAGGGTCCGCACGCTTAAGGTTACGATGACAGTTATATTATGAGTTTATGCATTTTGATGTACCGAAGGTTGTTCGGAGTCCCGGATGTGATCACGGACATGAAGAGGAGTCTCGAAATGGTCGAGACATAAAGATTGATATATTGGAAGCCTATGTTTGGATATCGGAAGTGTTCCGGGTGAAATCGGGATTTTACCGGAGTACCGGGAGGTTACCGGAACCCCCCGGGAACCATATGGGCCTTAGTGGGCTTTAGTGGAAAGGAGAAAGGGGCAGCCCAAGGTGGGCTGCGCGCCTCCCCCCTCCCCTAGTCCTATTAGGACTAGGAGAGGTGGCCGGCCCCCTCTCTCTCTTCCCCCCCCCCCCCGAGGAATCCTATTCCAACTAGGATTGGGGGGGGGGATCCTACTCCCGGAGGGAGTAGGACTCTCCTGGCGCGCCCCTTGTGGCCGGCCAGCCTCCCCCCTTTGGTCCTTTATATACTGAGGTAGAGGCACCCTAGAACACACAAGTTGATCCACGTGATCTATTCCTTACCCGTGTGCGGTGCCCCTGCCACCATAGTCCTCGATAATACTGTAGCGGAGTTTAGGCGTAGCCCTGCTGCTGTAGTGCATCATGATCATCACCACGCCGTCGTGCTGACGGAACTCTTCCCCGACACTTTGCTGGATCGGAGTCCGGGGATCGTCATCGAGCTGAACGTGTGCTCGAACTCGGAGGTGCCGTAGTTTCGGTGCTTGATCGGTTGGATCGTGAAGACGTACGACTACTTCCTCTATGTTGTGTCAGCGCTTCCGCAGTCGGTCTGCGTTGGGTACGTAGACAACACTCTCCCCTCTCGTTGCTATGCATCACATGATCTTGCGTGTGCGTAGGATTTTTTTTTGAAATTACTACGAAACCCAACAGGGAGGAGATGAGAAGAGGAGGATGCACTGGAAAAAATGGAAGGATATTGCTATACCAAAATGTGAGGGGGGGATGGGATTTAGAGACTTTGGTCTCTTTAACCAAGCCATGCTAGCGAAGCAAGGATGGAGATTGCTGACTAGTCCTGATTCCCTGTGTGCTAGGGTTCTTAAAGGACGATATTATCCCAATTCTGATTTTATGTCGGCATCGAATAAGAGGAACTCCTCCCACACATGGAGAGCTATTTTACATGGAAGAGAGACTTTGAAACTGGGTTTAATTAAACGAGTTGGAGATGGTGCAAGTATTAAAATCTGGGAGGATCCATGGATTGCGTCAAATCATGGCTACCGACCAATCATCCGGTTGCCAGGGGCAACTGCTACAAAGGTAGAAGATCTCATTGATCATGAGAATGGTACATGGAATCAGGAGGCTCTGGAATCGAACTTTGTGGCTCCGGATATTCATGCAATACGTGCAATGCCAATCAGTAACTGGGGAGATGATGTATGGGCCTGGGAGAAAGAGAAAAATGGCCATTTTACAGTGCGATCGGCATATAAAATACTAAGTAAATGTACTCGGCAATCCGACGTTCCATCGTCGTCAGGTGAGACTGGAGGTAATTTCTGGAAAAAGCTTTGGAAAATGGTTGTGCCGCCCAAGGTTAAAAAAATTTGGTGGCGAGTTATAAAAGATTTTGTACTGTGCACGGCAGTATTGTTGAAAAGACATATTGAGAAACTACCATTCTGTAAATTTTGTGGCAAGGAGGAAACCATTATCCATGCTCTCTTTCAGTGTACTTGGGCAAGGCTTTTCTGGAATGAAATGAGGAAAGTTGCATTGGTTAAAATTCCAGAGCTACACCCGCAAACTTGGACTTCAAATTTGCTTGAAGGCAAGCTAGGGTCTAACCAATTTGCTTGTACTGTTCTATGTGGTTGTTGGGCAATTTGGTCAGAGAGAAATGCTAGAAGTCATGGTGAGAATGAACGTTCAGTGCAAGCTTCTGTACGGTGGGTGCTGGAAAGCGCCGTTGATCTAACAATCGTAGGGAAAGAGTCTACACCTACGGTGACTATGCATACAGTTTTATGGCAACCACCAGAGAAGGGAACTCTTAAGATCAATGTGGACGCTTCATTCTTTGAGTACACCAGATGTGGTGGTACAGGCCTGGTGATCAGAGATGCAGACAACGTGTTACTAAGAGCACAGGCTCTTTGGTACCAATTTGCATCAAATGCTCAAATTATGGAATTGTATGCCATTCGGGATGGAATTCAAATAGCAAGAGATTTGGGATACGCTAGAATCTGCATAGAGAGCGATGCTAAAGAGATGATGGACATGTGCAACTCTGAAATTTCAGAGAGATCAGCCTTCGCAGCCGTTTGCCATGAGATCAAGGAGCTTATGGAAGGTTTCAATAGTTGTGTTCTTACTTTTGTGCATAGGGAAGCCAATGAAGCTGCTCACCGATGTGCAAAGCAAGCCACAAAGGATAGAAGGAGATGTCATTGGATTAATTACATGCCTTCTTTCCTAGCTGATTGTACTCAGTTTCCCTGTAATCCTCCTACTTGAGGAAATATAAGCTCTTGATTGCAAAAAAAAAAACATATACACACCAGGCCCTCGCAAAAAAATAAGTAGCCAGGCCAGGACGTAGCTACTGGTGTTGCGTGCATGCTGTCACCACCACAGCCTTACAGAACCTATACATGACTCTAGGTATGTGGACTCACTTATGCAGACATACTCATCAATAAGATCACGGGGTATGCAAGCATCCGAATAGCAATAGCGGCAGTGCATTTCTGATAACAGGAGAAACCAACCTTTCCCAGGGCATCCTCCTTGCATATGAAATACTTATCGTACGCTACACCCTCTCCCGGATACGACTGAACACATGTCTAGCCATCCGGAAGCGGCGCCAGAATAGGTTGTGTCTGAAGAGTGGGTCAGCAGACTGGAAGTGGTCCTGCAAGAGTAGGCAATGGCCACTCTCTCTGTTGCGATTCAAAGCCGGAGTATGACCTAGGATCGAGCCCCTAAACATCAACCGCTGCCTACTAAGGCCTCCTTTGATTTGTAGGATTTTTGTAGGAATTCTATAGGATAGAATTTGCAAAGGAAAAATTCCTTTGAAGCCATTTGGTTTGTAGGAATGGATTCTTATTTCTATGTAAGATAGAAATCAATCCTTCACGTTTTGAAGGGAAAAAAATATTAGCCTAGACTCAATGGAAAAAATCTTATCCTATGCATCAAATGACATCTCTTTCTCTATAGGAATTAACATGCATGTTCATATGATTTTCCTATTCCTATAAAATTTCTATCCTATGAATCAAAGAAGGCCTAATATGGTCATGGATGACCAAAGTAGCAATCACAATTTCCTCATCGTCGGACGAGGATCATCCAAATCGCAAACGAAGTTGTTGAAAAGTACTCATAGCCACTATCCATTTGTACCTTGTGGGAGAAACATGAAACACCTTGCGGGCATGAGGGAAGAAGCCGGTAGGGTGAAGAACCCCGCATCTCTTCTTAACCAGGCAGCAGGCATGTCGACATGGAGGCGAGCGAGGTAGCCGAGCTTGGAGTGGTGTTGGCAGCGGCGGAGGAGAGAGGGCGGTGTGGACATAGGGGTGCTACAACGGCAGCAAATACAGTCCACCAATGCCGGTAAGAACGGTCGTGGGGTGTGGCGTGCTGTTGGGGAGGTACGTGGGTTCAGGCCATGGCCTAGGGGTGTGTTGCTTGTCGACGGGAGAGAGGGGAAAATGGACAATGTGCCACGGACTCGCAGGCCAAGGGAGTACCAGCCAGCATTCTCTCCGCGTATTATATGCTGATGAAACTTTGCGTGCTACAGACAAGCCGCGCGGTTGTACGTACGTCGATGTTTACGTGGTCGGGCCCAACTGCACGTACGCGTGCGACACGGTCCAAGGAGAGAGTATGTACGTACTATTACGTGTCACGTCGTTTGCACGTACGCATGCATGCGGGACAGTCAACACTCGGAGCACCGACGTAACGCATCCGGGTAGCACCGCAACCACCGGACCTGCCGGGGGCAGCAGCGTGCATTCTTCCACACGAACGAACAAATATATGCATGCACCATATTGCTGTTTGGACCTCTGGTCACATAGATTTTTTTTCTTTTTTTTTAAACATAATACAGACGCAAGTGATCATACACTCATCTCTATGAGTCAGTTTTTTTTTTGAAAGAAAGTTCGACCTTTATTCATTAGAAATAATAATTACATTATTTATGAGGATTGGTACAATTGCATTATGTGGTTCCTCGAACCAATCAGAAATGAAGGAAAATCTAGCTAACTTGGCAAGTTCATGAGCAACTTTATTTGCTTCTCTATTACAATGCTCGAATTTAGAAATAGAAAAATCGCAAGCTAAGTGAAAACAGTCATCAAAAATTACAGCTGCTGCCCCCGACGATCGTCCTCCTTTGTTCATGGTCTCGATAACCTTCATATTGTCCGAGTTAATAATTATGCGATTACAACCCGTCCTTTGCGCAAGCGATAGACCAAATTTTAACGCCAAAGCTTCAGCCATCAACACATCTGCACACCAGTCAATCTTACCATTTCCCCCACCGATGAACCTACCTTTGTCATCTCTTACGACCACCCCGATCGTACCCCTGAAAAGGTCGTGGTTAAAAGAAGCATCAACGTTAAGTTTAACAAATCCCGTCGGGGGGCTAGACCATCCTCCTCTTTTTATGGAAGCCTTCGGCGAGGAGGCATTAACAAAATTGGCAGTTAGAGCGTGTACCCCATGGATATCTGTTGTGCATTCTGAGTAGTCTCATTGTGTACCAATTTGCGCCTTTCCCACCACAAGTACTAGGTTGATATGGCAATCATGTCACGCACATTACGAATGCCCATAATACATAGATCCTGATCTGGTAATGAAAGTAAATATTTCAAAATTGCCTCACCCGCATAGTCTATTTTACAAGCTCTGTCAATAATATCGTCCATCCCTAGTCTTCTCCAGACTTCTTTTGCTCTGTCACATAGAAACAATAGATGTTTTGTGTCTTCTGACCCAGATGAGCAGGCAAGACACTTAGGCCAGACTTTCACATATCTATTAGCTAAGTTAACACGACACGGAAGAGTGCCATGAAGTGTACGCCAAATAAATATTTTAACCTTTGCTGGACAAGCAAGTTTCCAAATCCTCGCCCAAATAGGATTGACCGTGGTACGTCGCATCCCATTGGTATGTCGTAACTTGTTCCCATATTGGTGGTCCCATTCCACAAAATAAGCAGACCGAACCGAAAAATCCCATTTTTTGTGAAATTCCAAGCTACGAAATCTGGCATATCATGTTGCGCTATCAGGATTGCAAGCACTCGCTGAACATCAATAGGCCATAGAGTCTGTCTAAGAAGATCTTCATCCCAGCTATTTGTTGGAAATATGCCCAAGAGGCAATAATAAAATGGTTATTATTATATTTCTTTGTTCATGATAATTGTCTATTGTTCATGCTATAATTGTGTTATCCGGAAATCGTAATACATGTGTGAATACATAGACCACAACACGTCCCTAGTGAGCCTCTAGTTGACTAGCTCGTTGATCAAAAGATAGTGATGGTTTTCTGACTATGGACATTGGATGTCATTGATAACGGGATCACATCATTAGGAGAATGATGTGATGGACAAGACCCAATCCTAAGCATAGCTCAAAGATCGTGTAGTTCGTTTGTTGTAGCTTTTCTGAATGTCAAGTATCATTTTCTTAGACCATGAGATTGTGCAACTCCCGGATACCGTAGGAGTGCCTTGGGTGTGCCAAACGTCACAATGTAACTGGGTGACTATAAAGGTACACTACAGGTATCTCCGAAAGTGTCTGTTGGGTTGGCACGAATCGAGACTGGAATTTGTCACTCCGTATGACGGAGAGGTATCTCTGGACCCACTCGGTAATGCATCATCATAATGAGCTCAATGTGACCAAGTAGTTGATCACGGGATCATGCATTACGGCATGAGTAAAGTGACTTGCCAGTAACGAGATTGAACGAGGTATTGGGATACCAACGATCGAGTCTCGGGCAAGTAACGTACCGATTGACAAAGGAAATTGTATACGGATTGATTGAATCCTCGACATCGTGGTTCATCCGATGAGATCATCGTGGAGCATGTGGGAGCCAACATGGGTATCCAAATCCCGCTGTTGGTTATTGACCGGAGAGGCGTCTCGGTCATGTCTGCATGTCTCCCGAACCCGTAGGGTCTACACACTTAAGGTTCAGTGACGCTAGGGTTGTAGAGATATTAGTATGCAGTAACCCGAAAGTTGTTCGGAGTCCCGAATGAGATCCCAAACGTCATGAGGAGTTCCGGAATGGTCCGGAGGTAAAGATTTATATATAGGAAGTCTAGTTTCGGCCATCGGGAAGGGTCCCGGGGGTCCACCGGGTGGGGCCACCTATCCTGGAGGGCCCCATGGGCTGAATTGGGAGGGGAACCAGCCCCTAGTGGGCTGGTGCGACCCCCTTGGGCCTCCCCTGCGCCTAGGGTTGGGAAACCCTAGGGGTGGGGGCGCCCCCCACTTGGCTTGGGGGGGAAGCCACCCCTTGGCCGCCGCCCCCTTGGAGATCCATCTCCCTAGGGCCGGTGCCCCCCTCCCAAGGCCCCTATATAAAGAGGGGGGAGGGAGGGCAGCCGCACCTTTGCTCTTGGCGCCTCCCTCTCCCTCCGTAACACCTCTCCTCCCCGCTTGCGCTTGGCGAAGCCCTGCCGGGATCCCGCTGCATCCACCACCACGCCGTCATGCTGCTGGATCTTCATCAACCTCTCCTTTCCCCTTGCTGGATCAAGTTGGAGGAGACGTCTTCCCAACCGTACGTGTGTTGAACGCGGAGGTGCCGTCCGTTCGGCACTTGGTCATCGGTGATTTGGATCACGTCGAGTACGACTCCATCAACCCCGTTCTCTTGAACGCTTCCGCGCGCGATCTACAAGGGTATGTAGATGCACTCCTCTCTCCCTCGTTGCTAGATGACTCCATAGATTGATCTTGGTGATGCGTAGAAAATTTTAAAATTCTGTTACGTTCCCCAACAGTGGCATCATGAGCTAGGTCTATGCGTAGTTTCTATGCATGAGTAGAACACAAAGCAGTTGTGGGCGTCGATATTGTCAATTATCTTGCCGTTACTAGTCTTATATTGATTCAGCGGCATTGTGGGATGAAGCGGCCCGGACCGACCTTACACGTACGCTTACGTGAGACTGGTTCCACCGACTAACATGCACTAGTTGCATAAGATGGCTGGCGGGTGTCTGTCTCTCCCACTTTAGTCGGATCGGATTCGATGAACAGGGTCCTTTTGAAGGGTAAATAGAAATTGGCAATTCACGTTGTGGTTTTGGCGTAGGTAAGAAACGTTCTTTCTAGAAACCTATAGCGGCCACGTAAAAACTTGCAACAACAATTAGAGGACGTCTAACTTGTTTTTGCAGCAAGTGTTTTGTGATGTGATATGGCCAAAGGATGTGATGAATGATATATGTGATGTATGAGATGATCATGTTCTTGTAATAGGAATCACGACTTGCATGTCGATGAGTATGACAACCGGCAGGAGCCATAGGAGTTGTCTTTATTTATTTATGACCTACGTGTCAACATAAACGTCATGTAATTACTTTACTTTATTGCTAAAGCGTTAGCCATAGTAGTAGAAGTAATAGATGATGGGACAACTTCAAGAAGACACGATGATGGAGATCATGATGATGGAGATTATGGTGTCATGCCGGTGACAACGATGATCATGGAGCCCCGAAGATGGAGATCAAAAGGAGAAAATGATATTGGCCATATCATGTCACTATTTGATTGCATGTGATGTTTATCATGTTTTACATCTTATTTGCTTAGAACGACGGTAGCTTAAATAAGATGACCCCTCGTAATAATTTGAAGAAAGTGTTCCCCCTAACTGTGCACCGTTGCGAAGGTTCGTTGTTTCTAAGCACCACGTGATGATCGGGTGTGATAGATTCTAATGTTCGAATACAATGGGTGTAAGCCAGATTTACACACGCAATACACTTAGGTTGACTTGACGAGCCTAGCATGTACAGACATGGCCTCGGAACACAGAAGACCGAAAGGTCGAGCATGAGTCGTATAGAAGATACGATCAACATGAAGATGTTCACCGATGTTGACTAGTCCGTCTCACGTGATGATCGGACACGGCCTAGTTGACTCGGATCATGTTTCACTTAGATGACTAGAGGGATGTCTATCTGAGTGGGAGTTTATTGAATAATTTGATTAGATGAACTTAATTATCATGAACTTAGTCTAAAATCTTTACAATATGTCTTGTAGATCAAATGGCCCATGTTGTCCTCAACTTCAACGCGTTCCTAGAGAAAACCAAGCTGAAAGACGATGGCAGCAACTATACGGAATGGGTCCGAAACCTGAGGATCATCCTCATAGCTGCCAAGAAAGATTATGTCCTAGAAGCACCGCTAGGTGACGCACCTGTCCCAGAGAACCAAGACGTTATGAACGCTTGGCAGTCACGTGCTGATGATTACTCCCTCGTTCAGTGCGGCATGCTTTACAGCTTAGAACCGGGGCTCCAAAAGCGTTTTGAGAGACACGGAGCATATGAGATGTTCGAAGAGCTGAAAATGGTTTTCCAAGCTCATGCCTGGGTCGAGAGATATGAAGTCTCCGACAAGTTCTTCAGCTGTAAGATGGAGGAAAATAGTTCTGCCAGTGAGCACATACTCAAAATGTCTGGGTTGCATAACCGCTTGAATCAGCTGGGAATTAATCTCCCGGATGACGCGGTCATTGACAGAATCCTTCAGTCGCTTCCACCGAGCTACAAGAGTTTTGTGATGAACTTCAATATGCAGGGGATGGAAAAGACCATTTCTGAGGTATATTCAATGCTGAAATCAGCAGAGGTGGAAATCAAAAAGGAACATCAAGTGTTGATGGTGAATAAAACCACTAAGTTCAAGAAAGGCAAGGGTAAGAAGAACTTTAAGAAGGACGGCAAGGGAGTTGCCGCGCCCGGTAAGCAAGCTGCTGGGAAGAAGCCAAAGAATGGCCCCAAGCCCGAGACTGAGTGTTTTTATTGCAAGGGAAGTGGTCACTGGAAGCGGAACTGCCCCAAATACTTAGCGGACAAGAAGGCCGGCAACACTAAAGGTATATGTGATATACATGTAATTGATGTGTGCCTTACCAGTACTCGTAGTAGCTCCTGGGTATTTGATACCGGTGCGGTTGCTCACATTTGTAACTCAAAGCAGGAGCTGCGGAATAAATGGAGACTGGCGAAGGACGAGGTGACGATGCGCGTCGGGAATGGTTCCAAGGTCGATGTGATCGCCGTCGGCACGCTGCCTCTACATTTACCTACGGGATTAGTTTTAAACCTCAATAACTGTTATTTAGTGCCAGCTTTGAGCATGAACATTGTATCAGGATCTCATTTAATTCGAGATGGTTGCTCATTTAAATCCGAGAATAATGGTTGTTCTATTTATATGAGAGATATGTTTTATGGTCATGCTCCGTTGGTGAATGGTTTATTCTTAATGAATCTCGAGCGTAATGTTACACATATTCATAGTGTGAATACCAAAAGATGTAAGGTTGATAATGATAGTCCCACATACTTGTGGCACTGCCGCCTTGATCACATAGGTGTCAAACGCACGAAGAAGCTCCATGTAGATGGACTTTTGGAGTCTCTTGATTACGAATCATTTGACACGTGCGTACCATGCCTCATGGGTAAAATGACCAAGACTCCGTTATCAGGAACAATGGAGCGAGCAACCAACTTATTGGAAATCATACATACTGATGTGTGCGGTCCAATGAGTGTTGAGGCTCGCGGTGGCTATCGTTATGTTCTCACCCTCACTGATGACTTGAGTAGATCTAGGTATGTCTACTTAATGAAACACAAGTCTGAGACCTTTGAAAAGTTTAAGGAATTTCAGAGCGAGGTTGAGAATCAACGCGACAGAAAAATCAAGTTCTTGCGATCAGATCATGGGGGAGAATACTTGAGTCACGAATTTGGCACACACTTAAGAAAATGTGAAATAGTTTCACAACTCACGCCGCCTAGAACACCTCAGCGTAATGGTGTGTCCGAACGTCGTAATTGCACTCTATTAGATATGGTGCGATCTATGATGTCTCTTACCGATCTACCGCTATCATTTTGGGGCTATGCTTTAGAGACTGCCGCATTCACTTTAAATAGGGCTCCGTTGAAATCCGTTGAGACGACACCGTATGAATTATGGTTTGGGAAGAAACCTAAGCTATCATTTCTAAAAGTTTGGGGATGCGATGCTTATGTCAAGAAACTTCAACCTGAAAAGCTCGAACCCAAATCGGAAAAATGTGTCTTCATAGGATACCCTAAAGAAACTATTGGGTATACCTTCTACCTCAGATCCAAAGGCAAGATCTTTGTTGCCAAGAATGGGTCATTTCTAGAGAAAGAGTTTCGCTCGAAAGAAATAAGTGGGAGGAAAGTAGAACTTGATGAGGTATTACCTCTTGAACCGGTAAGTGGCGCAGCTCAAGAAAATGTTCCTGAGGTGCCTACACTGACTAGAGAGGAATTTAATGATGATGATCATGAAACTTCAGATCAAATTGCTACTGAACTTCGTAGGTCCACAAGGACACGTTCCGCACCAGAGTGGTACGGCAACCCTGTCCTGGAAATCATGTTGTTAGACAACGGTGAACCTTCGAACTATGAAGAAGCGATGGCAGGCCCGGATTCTGACAAATGGCTGGAAGCCATGAAATCCGAGATAGGATCCATGTATGAAAACGAAGTATGGACTTTGACTGACTTGCCCGATGATCAGCGAGCCATAGAAAATAAATGGATCTTTAAGAAGAAGACAGACGCGGATGGTAACGTAACCATCTATAAAGCTCGGCTTGTCGCTAAGGGTTATCGACAAGTTCAAGGGGTTGACTACGATGAGACTTTCTCACCCGTAGCGAAGCTGAAGTCCGTCCGAATCATGTTAGCAATTGCCACATTCTATGATTATGAAATATGGCAAATGGACGTCAAAACGGCATTCCTTAATGGTTTCCTTAAGGAAGAATTGTATATGATGTAGCCGAAAGGTTTTGTCGATCCTAAGAATGCTGACAAGGTGTGCAAGCTCCAACGCTCGATTTATGGGCTGGTGCAAGCATCTCGGAGTTCGAACATTCGTTTTGATGAGATGATCAAAGCGTTTGGGTTTACGCAGACTTATGGAGAAGCCTGCATTTACAAGAAAGTGAGTGGGGGCTCTATAGCATTTCTCATATTGTATGTGGATGACATACTGTTGATGGGAAATGATATAGAATTCTTGGAAAGCATAAAGGCCTACTTGAACAAGTGTTTTTCAATGAAGGACCTTGGAGAAGCTGCTTATATATTAGGTATCAAGATCTATAGATATAGATCGAGACGCCTCATTGGTCTTTCACAGAGTACGTACCTTGACAAGATATTGAAGAAGTTCAAAATGGAACAGTCAAAGAAGGGGTTCTTGCCTGTATTGCAAGGTACGAGATTGAGCACGGCTCAATGCCCGACCACGGCAGAAGATAGAGAAAAGATGAGTGTCGTCCCCTATGCCTCGGCCATAGGGTCTATCATGTATGCTATGCTATGTACCAGACCTGATGTAAACCTTGCCGTAAGTTTGGTAGGAAGGTACCAAAGTAATCCCGGCATGGAACATTGGACAGCGGTCAAGAATATCCTGAAGTACCTGAAAAGGACTAAGGATATGTTTCTCGTTTATGGAGGTGACGAAGAGCTCGTCGTAAAGGGTTACGTCGATGCTAGCTTCGACACAGATCTGGATGACTCTAAGTCACAAACCGGATACGTGTATATTTTGAATGGTGGGGCAGTAAGCTGGTGCAGTTGCAAGCAAAGCGTTGTGGCGGGATCTACATGTGAAGCGGAGTACATGGCGGCCTCGGAGGCAGCACAAGAAGCAGTCTGGGTGAAGGAGTTCATTACCAACCTAGGAGTCATACACAATGCATCGGGCCCGATGACTCTCTTCTATGACAACACTGGAGCTATTTCCCTTGCCAAGGAGCCCAAGTTTCACAGGAAGACCAGGCATATCAAGCGTCGCTTCAACTCCATTCGTGAAAGTGTTCAAAATGGAGACATAGAGATTTGTAAAGTACATACGGACCTGAATGTGGCAGATCCGTTGACTAAACCTCTCCCTAGAGCAAAACATGATCAACACCAGAACTGCATGGGTGTTCGATTCATCACAATGTAACTAGACTATTGACTCTAGTGCAAGTGGGAGACTATTGGAAATATGCCCTAGAGGCAATAATAAAATGGTTATTATTATATTTCTTTGTTCATGATAATTTTCTATTGTTCATGCTATAATTGTGTTATCCGGAAATCGTAATACATGTGTGAATACATAGACCACAACACGTCCCTAGTGAGCCTCTAGTTGACTAGCTCGTTGATCAAAAGATAGTCATGGTTTCCTGACAATGAACATTGGATGTCATTGATAACGGGATCACATCATTAGGAGAATGATGTGATGGACAAGACCCAATCCTAAGCATAGCTCAAAGATCGTGTAGTTCGTTTGTTGTAGCTTTTCCGAATGTCAAGTATCATTTCCTTAGACCATGAGATTGTGCAACTCCCGGATACCGTAGGAGTGCCTTGGGTGTGCCAAACGTCACAACGTAACTGGGTGACTATAAAGGTACACTACAGGTATCTCCGAAAGTGTCTGTTGGGTTGGCACGAATCGAGACTGGGATTTGTCACTCCGTATGATGGAGAGGTATCTCTGGGCCCACTCGGTAATGCATCATCATAATGAGCTCAATGTGACCAAGTAGTTGATCACGGGATCATGCATTACGGCACGAGTAAAGTGACTTGCCGGTAACGAGATTGAACGAGGTATTGGGATACCGACGATCGAGTCTCGGGCAAGTAACATACCGATTGACAAAGGGAATTGTATACGGATTGATTGAATCCTCGACATCGTGGTTCATCCGATGAGATCATCGTGGAGCATGTGGGAGCCAACATGGGTATCCAGATCCCGCTGTTGGTTATTGACCGGAGAGGCGTCTTGGTCATGTCTGCATGTCTCCCGAACCCGTAGGGTCTACACACTTAAGGTTCGGTGACGCTAGGGTTGTAGAGATATTAGTATGCAGTAACCCAAAAGTTGTTCGGAGTCCCGAATGAGATCCCAAACGTCATGAGGAGTTCCGGAATGGTCCGGAGGTAAAGATTTATATATAGGAAGTCTAGTTTCGGCCATCGGGAAGGGTCCCGAGGGTCCACCGGGTGGGGCCACCTATCCTGGAGGGCCCCATGGGCTGAATTGGGAGGGGAACCAGCCCCTAGTGGGCTGGTGTGCCCTACCCCCCTTGGGCCTCCCCTGCGCCTAGGGTTGGGAAACCCTAGGGGTGGGGGCGCCCCCCACTTGGCTTGGGGGGGAAGCCACCCCTTGGCCGCCGCCCCCTTGGAGATCCATCTCCCTAGGGCCGGCACCCCCAAGGCCCCTATATAAAGAGGGGGGAGGGAGGGCAGCCGCACCTTTGCTCTTGGTGCCTCCCTCTCCCTCCGTAACACCTCTCCTCCCCGCTTGCGCTTGGCGAAACCCTGCCGGGATCCTGCTGCATCCAACACCACGCCGTCGTGCTGCTGGATCTTCATCAACCTCTCTTTCCCCCTTGCTGGATCAAGTTGGAGGAGACGTCTTCCCAATTGTAGGTGTGTTGAACGCGGAGGTGCCGTCCGCTCGGCACTTGGTCATCGGTGATTTGGATAACGTCGAGTACGACTCCATCAACCCCGTTCTCTTGAACGCTTCCGCGCGCGATCTACAAGGATATGTAGATGCACTCCTCTCTTCCTCGTTGCTAGATGACTCCATAGATTGATCTTGGTGATGCGTAGAAAATTTTAAAATTCTGCTACGGTCCCCAACACTATTTAGGATTGGATCAATCAAATCTTCTACCTTCCGTAACAACTGGCCTCCCTTAGGGGTAACAATTTTACGGTTTGCACAATTCGAAATCCAGGCGTCCTCTCAAATGTCAATATTCTGCCCATTTCCCACTCGCCAAATATGACCACGCTTCAGGGAGCTCACACCCGCCATAATACTTTGCCAGGTGAAGGAAGAACCCTTCTTTAGGTTAGTGTTCAACAAGTCACCATCAGGATAGTATTTGACTCTCAAAATAATAGCACATAGAGAATCCGGATTCTCGATAAGACGCCAAGCCTGTTTAGCAAGCATAGCCAAATTGAAACAATGGATATCCCGAAAACCCATTCCCCCTTGGTTCTTGGGTACACACATTTTCCACCAAGCCATCCAATGCATCCTCCTTTGGTTGTCCTCATCTCCCCACCAGAAATGCGCCATCGCGTCAATAATTCCTTTGCAATTTTTTTTGGAATTTTAAAGACCGACATTGCATAGGTGGGAATAGCTTGAACAACCGCTTTAAGTAAGATCTCCTTTCCTCCAGCTGACATAAGTTTTTCCTTCCAACCACTAATTCTCTGAACAATACGATCGATTAAGTATTGAAAACAATCGGTTTTATCTAAACCCACATTGGCCGGCAGTCCTAAATATTTGTCATTCAAGGCCTCAGTCATTATATTGAGAATTGTACACATTTGTTCTCTAGTGTCCACTCCCGTATTAGGACTACAAAAGATGCTGGATTTGTCGACACTGACCATCTGCCCTGAAGCTGCGCAATACGAATCTAGAACTGATTTTAAAGTTTCCTCACTTTGCAAATTTGCTTTCATAAGGATTAAAGAGTCATCAGCAAAAAGAAGGTTCATGATAGATGGGGCATCTCTGCAAACCTTTACTCCTAAAATATTCCCATTTTCTTCCGCATGTGTTAGTAAAGCTGTGAGACCCTCCGTGCATAACAGGAGCAGGTAAGGAGACAGCGGGTCTCCTTGCCTTAGACCCCTAGTAGGTTTAAAACTTTCACTTTCCTCCGCATTAAACCGAATACGATACTCAACAGTAGAGACACACTCCATAATAAAATTTACCCACACCTCACGAAATCCAAGTTTGAGCATAATCTCCTTGAGAAAAGGCCATTCAACCCGGTCATAAGCTTTATGCATATCTATGAGTCATTTGAATTATTATAGTCAAATTTTAATCTAAAGATGTATGATTGAAAGTTACATAGGGGTCCATGTCGCCGAGTTCGCCTAGGGCCTCCCAAAGCACACAGACAGCCTGTTCTCCATGGTAAACTTACTGAGACTGTTTATTGCCGTCGCCCCGTCTCACGGCTGTCTCCTTGTGCATGGTTCACCCGCTTTGCTGGCTTCGCTGCCTCCAGGGTTTGTCGCGTCCAAATGCAATAACTCACATTGTATCTATGAATCCACAAGCCACACCGTCTATCTTCTTGTTTATGTAGACCATATTATTCTCACGGCTTCTTCCCCTCTTTTCTGAACTATCGTTATCTCTCTTCTAGGTCAGGAATTTTCTATGACCGACCTCGGCGCTCTTTCTCACTTCCTAGGCATTGTCGTCATTCGTTCTTCCCCCGACCTTCATCTATCTCAGCGGCAATATGCCTTGGATATTATCGAGCGGTGCAGTATGTCTGACTGCGTTCGCATGCCCATTGACTCCCCTGCTAAACTCTCCATCTGAGACGGTGATTTGATAGATAACCATACAATTTCACTACAGCGCGTCCGCTGTTCGAAGGCGTTCTGAAATGCCACTAAGGCGTTGTTTGGATAGAAGATATATATAGAATCTGTACTCTATAAACCAGGAAAACGGTTCAACCGAACAAAATCTCGTTTGGCTACTATAACAAATCCATGTTTATAGGAAACTTGGAACTGTACAGCCCAAGATTTCGGGCTTATAGAAAAACGAGCTTATAGGCGTTTTTCCACAAACGCGGTTGCTATATGCGTGATCGCAACAACTTTTTCCCGCCCGCTCGCTTCTCAACAACTTTTCTGGCGCCAGTTCTGCGTTTTGCTGCTCGCCCTCGCGCCTTTTTCATTGCTTATATACAGGCCCCATCGCTAATAAAACTGGCTGGCCGTCAATTCCATTCACATGCGCTGGCTGGGAGACGCTGGCGCTGGTTCTCAGCGGCTTCTTCATCAGGCGGTTCTCATCATCTTCCCATCTTCAATCAAGTTGCACGACCCTGGTAAGATCAATCATCCTGTCAATATAAGTTGTAGTCGATGTACATATTTCATGATATTGTCCATTGATCAATCATCCAGATCAACAAATTAGTCCATATAAGTTGTAGATGTACAAATTTCATGGTATTGTTCATCAATCAATCATCTTGATCAACAAATTGGTCCATATGAGTTGTAGATGTACAGAGTTCATGGTAATGTTCATCGATCAATCATCCTGATCAACAAATTCGTACGTATAAGTTGTAGATCTACAAATTCATGGTATTGTTCATCGATTCATTTTTTGGTAATGAAGCTCATTTTGCAGAAAGAAAAAAAACTCCGGTAATCTGAGATAGCCAATTCGTAGATGAAACTAGAACCACCAACTTGGCAATTTGTCCCCTCCTCTCTCAAATTGGAAACACGGAAACACACCTCTGTTTGATTATAAAAGAAACCCACTACACTAGTTACTTGCTGCTGTACATGGAAACCAGGTAAACGCCAGATATGAAAAAAGAGTAAATGGCACGCTAACTCTAATTATATATTTATATGGTATTAATAGGCAGTAGGCCAATCTGAACTGCGCGATATAAGTATGTATGTTTGTGTTGTAGTCTAAATTGTATACACATGTATCATAGTCTAGTATGTAGGCCAATCGTGTACTCCTGGATATAAGGGGCCCTCAAATTTAAATTCAACATGCACATGCAGCTTTACCTCTATAAAAACAAATGGTAAGCCAACAGTAGATCACTGAAATACAAGCCATCAGTTCCTTTGTCGACCTGCATTGTGAAAAGAACATAGGAATACACGTAGAAATCAAACAATTAGTAGTAAGTGTTGTCATAGGTAAAACATTAAAGATTAGCTCAGTCCTAGACCCCCATTGGTCTACTGCAATCAGAAGAATACACGCCAAGAGATCACATGAATGCAGTTGAAATATTATTATCATGTTCATTTCTTCCACTTAACAGTGTTCTTCTCAACCAAATAACTCACTTTGCAATATGGCTTGTTGCAAGTACAACTTTAAATTGGAGGTTTTGAAATGTCAAGAGAAATTAAGTTTGTCAATCACATACTCATTTAAATTTTTTACTTTCTTGTAGATAAATATGGATGATCAGAAGGACCAAAAAATAGGAAAGAAAACCCAGATAAAAAGAGGCATGTATGGAAATCTTCGGAGGACAAAATACTTCTCACTATAATGAAAGATCAAACTTTACACGGAGGGAAAGAAGGAACAGGTTACACAAAGAAAGCATGGCGTGATATCTTAAAACAATTCAATGATTCAAGAGTAGACAAACTTGAATTACAACAATTGAAAAATCGCCATAAGTACTACAGGAGTTGCTATGCTGCCATGGATAGACTTCTTAAACTGACTGGATTTGGTTGGGACGACGATGACAAAATGATAAAAGCTTCAGAAGAAACTTGGAAGGAACTAATTGAGTTAAGTTTGTGCGAGTTGGATTCATATAAAATTGGTATATTATATTTATTAATAAAAAAATTAACAACTTGCAGAAGGATAAGTCACTACAAGAATATCGAGAAAAGGTGTGGCCTAGTTAGGAAGATCTTCAACAAATATGTGCTAGTTCAACGGCATCTGGAGTTGGTGCTGTATCTAGCAAAGGGAAAGATGGTTCATGCACAACTAAATCATCTCAAATTGATCTCAATAAGGATGTTGAAGTACATGAAATCGAGTCTGATGAAAACAATGGCTCCCCTGGTGTGTTCACTAAGAAGTCGACAGCCATTGAGCCAGAAAAAAGGAAATTCCCTGGAAGTGGATCAAAAGAAACTACAAGAGGACAAAAACGTACAGCTGATGATGCCATAACAGCAATTGATCGTCTTGCAGATGCATCACTCAGCATTGCTGAAGCAAAGAAAAAAACAGCAGAACAAAATGACACTTAGTCGGTTAAATCATGCATGTCAGTACTAAATAGTATGGGTAGCCTCGATGCCAGCACAAAACTGAAAGCAGTAAAAGCATTTACAGATGGTGACAAACACACCATTTTCATTGAGATGGATGAAGAAACTCGAAAGCTTTGGATTCTTGATCCTTAGTTATTTTGTAATACACCATTATTTGATTTCAGTAATTGTCGTTTTATGTGTTTAGAGAACAATTTCCATTGCTTTTTCTGTCAGTTTGTGTTGCAATAATCAACTGTACTTTCAGTTTAAGAAAGTTCATTTCCAACTATTTTATATATCTTATAAAATATTATTCTGAGATGATACAATCAATAGTGTACACTGTGCAGGGAACCATGAACAGTTTGTATGTGCCAGATGATGAATTTTCTGATTCCGAGCAAGTTCTTATTAATAACATTTCTGCAGTGTCCGTGTTTCATGATGTGTTGTTCACAAGGTTATTCAAAACACCTCGTAACACCTCCATATTAACTGGTGCCCAGAAAACAAAAGAGTTGCTAGAGGGACATCCAGTTAGATTTTACGAACAAATTCGTCTTGAGAAGCACATATTCTACTTGCTGCGAGATGCTTTGTGTGAGAGAGGCTTACTGAAGGATACAAAGCGAATGACAGTGGACGAACAACTACTCATGTTTCTACATACCATTGGTCACAATGTTAGGAACTGTGTCATCCAAGATAGATATCAGCATTCTGGTGAACCAATCAGCCGACACTTCAACATTGTTTTAGATGCCATAAATGGGTTGCGTGATGTTTGCATAACAGATCCAAGGAATGAAATCCCAGCGAAAATATTGGGTGATGCAAGGTTCTACCCATATTTCAAGGTATTTTCCTATCGCAAACACATGTTACTTTTAAATATGATTAAATACTGTGTCATGGAAACTTAAACTTCATTGTTTGACTAACAAAAATCCCAACAGAACTGCCTAGGAGCAATTGATGGGACACACATTGAGGCAAAAATCAGGCTAGATAAGCAAACTCCTTATAGAAATAGGCATGGTTACCCCTCTCAAAATGTAATGGCAGCAGTGTCATTTGACATGACATTCGCATATGTCGCTGCTGGATGGGAAGGTTCTGCATCAGATCAAGCAGTTCTAAGATGGGCTGTTACTAGTGGGGGTTTTGTTGTTCCTGAAGGTAAAAGTTCAAATATATGAACTATATATTGATTAATCTTATTACATAAAGATTCTGACCGTGCTATCAAACCTTACGTGCAGGTAAATTTTATCTTGTTGATTCTGGATATGCAAATACTCCAAAATTTATTGCCCCGTACCGTGGAGATCGTTATCATATTGCTTCTTTTCGTGGAAGTAATAGACGATATACTACTTAGAAAGATATGTTCAATCATCTGCACGCACAACTACGAGTAGGAAAGGAGGAATTCCTTATCCATATAAAACACAAGTCAAAATTGTTATGGCTTGTTGTATTATCCACAACTTCATCCGGAAGGTTAATCATCATGATGAGGTGTTCGAGCTTTATGAGCATGGGGAAGCACAACAACATGTTGACCATGGTGATCAGCAAGTTAGAGGGCAAGCAAGAGAAGATGAATGAGCTACTGGTGAGAGAGTTCGTGCAGGCATTGCTCGACAGTTGTGGAGTAATCATCAACAGCATTCCGCTCAACAACCAGAAGATGATTGAGCATTACAATATTATTTTTTAAATTTTATTTATAGATTCATTACAATAATAATTGTTACAATTTTTCATCAATTTATAGGTTCCAAAACTTCCCGTTCTGTATTATAAGATGATAGTAATGCTAAATTATTTTATGTACAACTGTGTGCAGTAAATTTGTCATTCGATAAGAAAAATGGCTCCCAGCTCAAATAATTCGACCTTGAAATGCAAACAAAGAAGAAATGTTTACCTGCTCCGCCGAATCATAGTCCTCACGCTTGACCTCCAGCCCTGACATGGCCGCTATCAGGGTGGGCGGCGTCGAGCAGTCTTTTGAGATCTGAACTTCCATGTGCGGACGCTACTGGACGGCCAGCATCAAGGGGCGGCGTACATCTGGGATGAGCTTGAGAAGAACCTCTCCCCGAGCAAAGCCTGTGCAAGGCCGATGAGGGAGGTCGCCCAGGGGCGGCGGACCTACGGGATGAGCTCGAGGAGCAGATCTCGCCGAGCAGAGCCTGTACCGGGACGACCAGAGTCGGCCTAGGCGACCAGGGAAAGCCTCCGCGCGCGGAGTCGTCGAGGCCGTCCCGACGGGAGGAGGGCGCCGGTGTCTGGCGGTGAGGACGAACGACGGAAGAGGAATCACAGGCTGGAGCGGCTGGAGTCGAAGCTTTTGGGAAGTCGTCATCAATGGCCAAAATTGGGGAAAGTAGGAGAGAGAAGGCAAGGGGAGAAGTGAATCGGTATCCTCCTACCCAAATAAGGAAATGTACAAGCCAGTTTTATCCTTTCCAAACCCAAGCGTGTTTCTGTGTAAATTAGTTATCCAAAAATTCATTAGCAAAACCGATTTTGCTAAAACGCCTTCGTATATCTTTTGTGGCGTTTCTCCATAGGTCTGGCGTTCTGCGGCATTTTGAAAGCGCCTCCAAAGCTCCGGCGCTTTGCGGGCGTTTCCGGTAAACGCTGCGTAAAGTCCCCACTTGAAAAAAAGAGATACAAATTCATCCTGCCCCAGCTAGCTAGCTCTCGTATGCTATGGTATTCTCTGGCCACTATAGATCCGTCGGGCCCAAGGCCCATCATCATCAATCATCAATCAATCACAAACAGCACAGTTCATCAACTCCACAAACAAATTTGTCTCAAAAAAAAAATCAACTCCACAAACTGTTACCGCTTAGGAATTTTTATAACAAAATATGCGGCTCCTCTTTTAAACCAGTCAAAGTTTACCTCGGTAGTCGATCGGCATGGGACTAAATAAATGACTACTCGAACTAGGAGTGACTCGCGTAATTAAAAACAAAAAACGAGCAGCATGACTCGAACTAGGGACGTCGGGTTTACCTGAAGACGACTTTGCCAACAAGCAATACCATCGGTTCATACTTACTCCCTCCGTTCTGAATTACTTGTCTTAAATTTGTCTAGATACGGAGGTATCTAGCACTAAAATGAGTCTAGATACATCCGTATCTAGACAAATCCAAGACAAGTTATTCGGAACGGAGGTATCTAGCACTAAAATGAGTCTAGATACATCCGTATCTAGACAAATCTAAGACAAATAATTCGGAACGGAGGTATCTAGCACTAAAATGAGTCTAGATACATCCGTATATAGACAAATCCAAGACAAGTAATTCGGAACGGAGGTATCTAGCACTAAAATGAGTCTAGATACATCCGTATCTAGATAAATCTAAGACAAGTAATTCGGAACGGAGGTATCTAGCACTAAAATGAGTCTAGATACATTCGTATCTAGACAAATCCAAGACAAGTAATTCGGAACGGAGGGAGTAGTTGTCAAGGAAGTTTATTTG
>NC_057800.1:750613893-750666350 GCF_018294505.1 Triticum aestivum
GTTTATTTGTATAGTGTACGTGTCCATCTGGCCGCCCGAGTGGAAGGCCTCACAGGCCATATTTGTTACAACAGGGGGTTAACTGAAAATTTTAAACGAGCTTTCGAGGCGTTTTCCTCTAGAATGCCTTCAAAGCTGCATGCAGCGGCGGAGCCAGCGTATACGTATTGGGTTCAACTGAACCCAATGGATGTTGGCTCGTACGTTTTTTTTTTGAGACAAATGTTGGCTCGTACGTGGTATATATACATGTTTGACTGATGTGGACCCAATAAAATAATCGGGCTGACCCCAACACACCTCACGTACGTGAAAGGAAAGGGCCCAAAAGCAAAAGCCCACATAATCCTTTTACCAGAACCATGAGTGCGTCAGTCACGTAATCCTTTTTACGAGAAAAGCGCACGTGGCACGTTCGTCTAATCGTTTCTCTAATTCCCATCTCGCATGTTCGTGTCGCTCGACACCTCTGCCGCCGCCGCACGCCCGCGGCAAGTAGACGGCTGCAGATCGACATCCAATACTGAAACCCAAGATTTGAGGTAATTAGATTATATAGCCGCATCTCCTCTCCTTTTTTATATGTTTTATCTACCCTAAAACACCGTACGTCCATACGCAGTGACTGTTTTACCCTAGTTTCTTATTCGTTTTTCTCCATGAACTTTGATTGATCTAGGCTATGGAGCAGTATTTTTTGAACAAAACTCGGTCACCAGATCGAGATGATGATAGAGGCACATCAAGGTCACCCACTAGACGTAGGCTAAGTGCATCAAATTTCACTGCAGCTAGTCTCCCGAAGCCTACTATTCATACAGAAATTAATTTAGATGAGTTGTCTTATGATCCGGCTGATCGGAAAAGAATTTCAGAGTACACAAGAAATCCAAAAAAGCAAGATGAGATTAGGCGCAGATATTTAACGAGAGGACCTTACAGGCCACCATCTAATTTTGATTACCCGCAGAGGGAGATTGGTGATACTCAACGGAGATTTAATCCAGATTGGTTTGATGATTATGATCGTTGGCTTGAGTATAGTGACAAAGTGCACAGGGCCTTTTGTTTGTGTTGCTACCTTTTCAGAGATTACAATGAGGGACAAGCTGGAAGTGATGCATTTGCAATTAATGGCTGGAACGGTTGGAACAAGAAAAGCAGACTAGATACTCATGAGGGTAAGGGTAATGTTAATAGCTTTCATAATGTAGCAGTAAAAAGATGTGATGCTTTGATGAATCAAGATCAGTCAATTCATGTTGCTTTTGATAAGCAAATTGATCTTACAAAAAAGAAAATTGAATCCGGCTTGATGCTTCCATTGATTCAGTGAGATACTTGTTGCATCAAGGCTTAGCTTTCCGAGGCCATGATGAATCAGAGGAGTCAAAAAATAAGGGAAATTTCCGAGAGTTGGTACATACTTTGGCAAACCAGAATGAAGCTATACGGAAGGTAGTTCTTGAGAATGCTCCAAAAACTGTAAGTGGGTATGTGGAGATATTCAAAAGGAAATTGCAAATTATTTTGCAAAGGTAACATCAAATTTAATTGCCTCTATTTATGTTTTCTTGCAAATAACAAGTGTTCTCTAATAAGTTAATTATCTTTTGTGCAGATAACTTTAAATTCTATTATTGAAGAAATTGGAGGTGATGTATTTAGTTTGTTGACTGATGAAGCTGCTGATGTGTCTGACAAAGAGCAAATGGCAGTTGTTTTGAGATATCTTAGCAAGCGTGGATTTATCATTGAACGGTTAGTTGGAATCGAACATGTGAAGGAAACATCAGCAACTTGTCTCAAGGCTACTCTTCAAAAATTATTCACCGAGATTGGACTAAGCATAAAGCAGGTTAGAGGCCAATGCTATGATGGGGCTAGTAATATGCGCGGTGAGTTTAATGGCTTGAAAGCAAAGATTATGCAAGAGAATAAGTCAGCGTATTATGTGCATTGTTTTGCTCACCAGCTCCAGTTGGTTATTGTGGCAGTATCAAAGAAGCATGACGATATTGCAGATTTTTTTTACATGATCTCAGTTTTATTCAGTGTGGTTGGAGCTTCTTGCAAAAGAAAGGATGTGATTAGAGAGAAACATCAAGCGGAGGTAATAAAAGCCATAGGTAGTGGGCAGATTAGCACTGGCACAGGGCTAAATCAAGAACAAACTCTTCAAAGAGCCGGGGACACACGTTGGGGCTCACATTACAGGACTCTTTCAGTTATGTCTGTTCTGAAATATGTTGAGAAAGAAGGCAAAAGTGATAAGAAATGCCAGGCACGTGGTCTTGTAGCATATTTTGAGACCTTTGATTTTGTTTTTTATTTGCACATGATGTTGCATATATTGGGAAATGCAAATACTTTGTCACAGTCTTTACAAAGGAAGGATCAAGACATCATGAATGCCATCTCATGTGTGAAGTCAACAAGGAATGAGCTGCAAGAACTAAGGGATAATGGATGGGACTCACTTCTTGAGAAGGTACATTCATTCTGTGAAGAGCATCACATTGAGAACATAAACATGCAGGAGCAATATGTTAATCGGCACAAACCACGGCATAAAACCAATAAGACAAACCTTCAACATTACCAAATTGAGTGTCTTAATTCTGTCATTGATTGGCAGCTTCAAGAGTTTGATGACCGCTTCAATGAGGTAAATTCTGCATTGCTTGGACACATGGTTTCTTTTAACCCAAAGGACTCCTTTGCTGCTTTTAACTTGGATAGCTTAGTGAAGCTAGCTGAGTTTTATCCAGATGACTTTGATTCAAGAAAACTAGATGATCTTGGTCCTGAACTTCGCACTTACATTGACAATGTGCGAGCAGATGAAAGGTTCGCCAATTTGGACGGCATCGCTGATCTTGCTAAACTAATGGTGGAAACAAATAAGCATATTACGTTTCCTTTGGTTTATCATCTTTTAAAGCTAGTACTGATATTGCCAGTTGCCACCGCATCAGTGGAGAGATGCTTTTCAACTATGAATGTTGTAAAAAAAAGTTACCCTACAAAATGGGTGATCAATTCATGAGTGATTGTCTAATCTGCTATGTGGAGAAAGATATTTTTTCTACCATTACCAATGATGCAGTGTTTAATATTTTTAAGGCAGTGAAAAATCGAAAGGGGACACTCTAAAATGTGAGTCCCTTTACAATATTATTTCTCTTGTTAGTACTTATTCTAAACTTGTCAAACTAACTTGTCGTTTTTTCAGTGTTCAAGGAAGATGAGAAGCTACACGTGGAGCTACAAAGTTATCTGATACTACTATATTTATAATATGTAAACAAATGATTTTATAATTTTATTGAAACGGGTATGTCTTGCACTCTTCAGTTTTTAATGCAACACAATGTGTGATATATAATACTATATCTCTATTCATTATGTTGTTTTTGGGTGCTATAATTTTGTTGTAAGATACTTTAAAATTATACTTTACACTTCACATACTAGTAGTAAGTTCTCACAACCAGTCATGGAGTGAACCCAATGGTCAAATTTTCTGGCTCCGCCCCTGGCTGCATGCTGGCAATTTTTGAAATGCCCCCTACGCTTTGATATTACAGCGTTTTCTCAAAAGGCCTCTAAATCTCAAGTGGTGTTTTACAAAACGCCCCGTAAGCTATTACATATTGCTGCACTTTCTCAGAATGCCAGCAATTAAGCATATTTTGGAGGCGTTCCTCATAAGTGCCGGCTAACAAGGGCCTTTGAAGGCGTTTTGTCCAGAACGCCTTTAAAGGGAGGTAATCTAAGGCACTTTTTTATTGCCTTGTAGAAAGTGCCTCTGTTTCTCTACCGTACGTGTTGTACTGTTTGTTGTAGTATAACCAATACCTTGCTCATGCACGCTCCGCGTTCCTCTCACCTTCCACAGTGTGGATCTTGTCAAACTCATCCTTAGATACCTTAAGGGCACTGTGGATCTTGGGCTACACATTGACGGACGGCCGGCAAGCCGCGCGGCAGCACGCAAAGTTTGCTCCAGGGTACGTACGTGGTCGGGCCTAACGCACGTACGCGTGCGGGACGGTCAAAGGAGAGAGTACGTGGTTTGCACGTACGCACAGGACGCATGCATGCGGGAGGGCTGATACCTCGTGGGAGGGCCCAACACGAGGAAATGAAGGAGACACAAAGGTGAAAAGGGCAAAAGGGAAGACGGAAAGAGTAACGGCGAGGACGGTCCTTTCTTCCTTCCGCCAGCCAACCAGCATCTTCTCATAATCTCATTCCGTTTTTACTGTAATGTAATTAATTAATTATTAAATACTAATAGCTTTCACCATGCAATTTATTTTACTGCTATATCTCGTGTTTCTCGTCTATAGAGGAGATAATAGGAAGGCGTGATGGCACATTCCAAATGTTTCCATTCGGGAATGGAAACACGGCCGCCGTGTATGGAAGGGAGGAAAAACCACATTGACTCGTGGCGCTGGCTGTACACCATCTGTCCTCCCTTCCTATCCATCTCCGTCTACGGCTTCCTTTTTATTATTATTCACCATGCCTTCTTCTTTTGCCACAAGGCAGGCATCCTAATCCCAAAGCAAGGGAGAGATCAATGGCGATGGACCAAGAGCTGCCGCTCGGGCTCGGCGACTTCTCCCTCGCCTCCCTCTGGCCGCTGCTCCCGCCGGATCTCCAATCTACTTCTTACCCAGACCAAGAGGTTCGCCGGCCATCTTAATTCTTCTCTCCGCCTTCTTCTCTAATGGTTGTTGATTGACACTCTAGTGAGATCGTCTGTAGATCTTGAGCAGACGTTGAAGCCCTTTGGTGATCTTCCATTGGGTGAGATCGTTTAATCTTTGTCCCCGTGGCGTGCCATGCAGATCGTGGAGGAGGTGAGGCGGAGGCTGGCCGCGGCCACGGCGGAGCTGGAGGCAGCCAAGGAGGAGGTGCGCCGCAAGGAGCAGAGCATCGCCGCCCTGGTGGAGCTCGTGCGCCGCACGGCCGAGGAGCGCGACCAGCTCCAGCAGCACCTTGACCAGCTCCGGCAGCACCTGCTCCTGGCCGCGACAACGTCAAGCAGCTGCGACTCAGGCGCCAGCGTCCCAACCTTCGCCTTGCTCAAGGCCAGCACCGCCGTTGACAGGAGCACAGCCATCGCCATAGATATCAGGAGCGCGCCGTTGACAGGAGCACAGCCATCGCCATAGATATCAGGAGCGCGCCAGTTGCCATCGACGACAACAGGACCGCGGCGGTGCTCGAGCAGCTGGCGGCCAAGAGGCCATTGCCACAAAGGGGGCAGCTGCTGCAGGCGGTAATGGAGGCAGGGCCTCTCCTGGAGAACCTGCTGGTGGCAGGGCCAGTGCCGCAGTGGCGCAACCCGCCACCTGTGCAGCCAATCCCCAGCCCCGTCATATCGGCGCCTTCAGGCTCTCGTGCTCCCATGGGTTGGGGGCCATGGTAGCGGCTCTTCTCATTTTCTACTCGTCGACGATACTTAGGAATTCATGTATTTTCAGACTTATCTCAGGCGGAAATCAAGGTGACAGCTACCATGAAAAGTTTTGTAATCTTTGTAGACTGAACTTTTTCTGAATTGATTGAACATACAGAAGAAAAGAAAAGAAACAGTTTCTTCAAACCCATATACATGATGTAAATCTGGATTCCATGGGGAATTAGGAGGTTACAGGCCGCATAAATGAGAAATGGCACCCGATCCCATCGACGAGATGCAGATGGAAAACCAATTATTGGCTTGAACTTGTCTTGAACAATGATCATCATGAATAAAACAGACCACATTTGTGAATGTTACAGAGACAAACCTCATACATCTCCCCAACAGTGATGGTATTGCCTGTGTCGGTATGATAAGTACATGAATCATGAAATCATTCGACGGAAGAGGCAAAAGAAAAAGTACATGAATTTACATACAAGACAAAATATCACCAGGCAATGGTGCTTTCTCCGTATATGAACACTCTGTCCTCTAAATCCCTGATCCACTGGCATACTCTGTTGCATATCTTGATCGCTTGGGTCTGCAAAATACGTGTGCTCAAAGTAAGATCCAACAGGTTATTACACGGTGATAAATAACGGATTGATAGTATTGCTGAACTGTTTGTGGCAGATGCCAACCTTGTCGGCCAGTGGGCTGAAGGCTGCATACAGCTCAAAATCCTGGGTTATCCAGCTCAACATAACTGCAACGAAAGGGAAATTATGTAACAAAGTAACTGTGGCACACATAGGCAAATAGGAAATAGCATCACACTTGAGCTAGTAAAATTCGAGAAAACCCCTAGGACATCAATGACACAGAACCACGACTGCAGCAAGTAGAGACATATCTGGTGCCCATAACAGCTAGCAGCTCATATCCCTATGGGAGTATGGGTATGTGTCTGTGAGCAGAACGGATGGTACTACTGAATGGTTTTAGGTGTTTGAATTAAGTGTTTCCAATTCAACATAAAATAGAACAGCATACTGCACATGTGCCTGTATTTGTAAACATTCAAAAACTGGTCTTACAGAAAAGATACAAGATATTAATTCCCTGCATACTATATGCCTCATGGTTTCAGAACAGAGCTTCGTTAAATAGCTTTGCTTGCAGAAGTTGAGATCGCACAATCACATCATGTGAACGAGAAAAATGTGCGTCTTAGAATCATGTAGCAACTAGAATAAAAGGTAATAGCTTCATCTCTCTCGAAGGTTGAAGATGTCATCAAATGGCCATAATGTAGTGCATATAAATTTTCTGAAATGTCAAACTTCACAAAATTTTACCAATTTTATAGAGAAAATTATTTATATCTACA
The DNA here is from genome assembly GCF_018294505.1 of Triticum aestivum. Lineage (NCBI taxonomy): Eukaryota > Viridiplantae > Streptophyta > Magnoliopsida > Poales > Poaceae > Triticum > Triticum aestivum. The sequence goes on from NC_057800.1 coordinate 750,620,712, forward strand.
ATATCAAATATATACAATATGAAAGCACGTCATGTGATGTATCTAAGAATACGTATTTGGTATTCTAGATGTATATATTTTTCTCTACAAACTTGGTCAAAGTTTATAAAGCTTGACTTTTCAAAAAATCTATACACACTACATTGTGGAACGGAGGGAGTAGTTTCTAGTTCAAATATACCCCCAGACACTAGCATATATCAGAGTTATGGACATGAGTGGAGCTTGATCAAATCTGTCTTCATTATTCTGCAAATTCAGTTTATACATCCCTTTGTTTCCAGACAAATGATCCCAATAGCATATGTGGCTAATTGGCTATCAAAGCAGCAAAATACACTGAGAACGATTTGCATATTTCTATAGTTGCTTACCAACACATTATATAACAAGAAGTATAACTCGGGGAATCAACTAACAGAAACAATCCAATCAAAATTCTAAACACAAGGAAGTAAGTTGTGGAGCGCCTGTGTAACTCACCATAATCCTCAGTTCTTCTGAATTGAGTTTTGTGCGGACCAGTTGCTTTATCATGCATGGAAGCATAAACCTTTTGATAAGCCTTGTACAATCTGCACACATCAGATATTCTCTCAAAGACAGTTCACTAATACAGAAGTAAATAATGTACTGTCATCAATATTCAATACCTCTTCTGTTGCTTGGGATTTCTTATGGGCAAGGCAAACTCAGACGATACATACTGGTCAAGGTAGACACTTTTGTATATAAAATGCCAAAGTCCAGCTGGTCCACCAATTGCCTCATCAGAAGACAATGGTTGGGAATTTAGGCCTTGAGAAGACTGTGCAGGAGCTGATGTAGATTGAGAAGTAGGATCAATGGGGACATCTTCAACACGCAGAACATTCTCATGTAAAGACCTTTGGACTTCGAGAAGGACATTTGATTTCAATAGAACATCCTGAATGCGGGCCCTAGACATCGTTGACAAAAGAGTAGTTGTCTCAGTTCCAATACATATTATATTAGGCAGCATTCACTCATTATCTTGTGATACTTTAACTAAGTGTTACACAGTTTAATGTGTACCTCACCTTGAATCTTTCAAATCAAAGAAGGCATCTGATCTCGGAGTAAGAAGAGTCAAGTAAGTATTTTCCTGCCATAGAGAAAAGATTAGTTCATATAATAAAATGACTTTCTCAAACCGAAACTAATAAATAAAATTTAATCAGCAGTGCATATAAACTTCTACAAGTCTGCATCTGTGTCGTAAGACATGCATCATAATTCTCATAATGAGGATATTGCCGGCACACTTAAGTGAACATGCATATTCAGATGCACCTATTTTACTCACATCAAAAAAATGAACATAAGCGTATAGGAAGGCCATAGGATTGTATCTTGGCAAGCATATGGGTGAAAAAGACTCCGAAGTCCTGCGTTAAACAGACAAATCTTGTAAGATGCTTGTAGGTCAAGGTTTTTCATTTCAGATAGTATGTGATGATTACCTAAAAGATTCGGAGGACAATATGAAATTTGCAAGTAGTAATATATCATCAGGATGCAAAGTTGCCTTTTGTGCTCCCACAAGACTAATAACCTGAAAATTAACCAAGATCATAGCTCTCAGAAACATGAACACAGAGGACTAACAAAAATATAAGATTTATGTATCCATCTCCATAGACTTGCAAAGTTGCAATCATAAGTGTAATATTTGGCAATGGCCAAAGTTCTGTTTCTCGTGATGGGATGGCAGACGCAAAATTGGCTAGAACTAGAAGCACATAATAACTAACATTAGCATGAGAGCAATCCATATTGGTATTGGTACCGTTCGTCAAGCTACAGAACACAGAAGTCGTTGAGTCTACTGAAGAGATCGAAAACATCTGATACCAAAGAATAAAAATGGCAATATTTCTACAGAATTCAAAGAAATGTGGCATATCAACTTGGATATGGTGGAAGACATAACTAATTGACTGACGACAAAGTAAGATTTATGATACTGTTGTATGAACCTTTAGAAAGGTCAAGTGGAATCTAAAATGTAACTATAATAAGAAATGTGTTACATTTTAGCACATAAGCAGGATTCCAGGACACTTTGATTAAAGAGTCAAATGAACTAAGTAGCACAATGGAAGTTTTGACAGGAAATTGGACAAACCTGAAATTAACAAAAAAATGTAGCTCTCACAGACAAATAGAGGACTAAAGAAAATAAATGATTTGCGTTAAATGTCTCCAAACACTAGCAACCACAAGTGGAATATTTGATATGGATAAAGTTTGGTGCCTTAAATGGTACTGGCACCCTTTGGCAAGCTACAGAGCACAAAAACCCGTAGACTATTCGCGGAAGGCCATTAACTCTAAAAAAAGATTTCTACAGAAGTTCTCAGAAATGTGGAATCCCACTTTGGATATGGACATATGGTAAAAGACGTAACTGACTGACAGACTGACAATAAAGTTTTATACCCATGTTATATGAAGCTCTGGAAAGTGCAAGTGGCACCTAAAGAGTTTTCAGAAGTAACTATAATATGAAAAATGTTACATCTTACAAAATAAGCATGACTACAGTACAGTAAGATGAAAATGTCAAATGGGGTTAGTATGAAAATGGAAGTCATGGCAGCAAATTGGACAAACCTTGTGATCACACATCAACAGTGCAAACAGAACTCCCGAATCAGCAATGTCCTGCAAAACTGCGCTAGCAGCCTGTCTTGTCGATTGGGCAAGGGGAAGGCATGTGTATGCATGAAGAAATGTAGCAGGATTCCTGTAGAATGGTTCAATAAGATTTCAACTAAACACTAAAGTCCAAAATGTATTAAGATGGGAATCCATAGAAAGAAAAAGGAAACAAGCTAACCAGCTGAATGCGCGTATAAGACATAGGAAAACCGCATCTGTGCCACCTAGAAGTGGTGCCATGTCAAATTTAGGATTCTTCTCAAAGCACCTATTGACCGACTTTGTCAATATAAGCAACATCTGCAAATTTGTGTTTTCAGACAGAAATCAGCATAAGAATGGAAACGCAAGACTGTATAATAATTACAATAAAAATGCAAGAAATTCAAATGTGTTAAGATGAATGCAACAGTGGAAGCACCTGACCATACATGAGCTCTAGTTGGCCCCTCAATCCTTCAAACGTCTCTTCAGTGCAACTTATACAAACTAAATATATGGGACCTTTGACAAGGAAAACTATCTGAAAGAACAGCGTAAAATCAACTTAGAATACATCAAAGGGATTTCCAGTGAAATGCCCATGTTAGTGGTGTCTGATTGTTCAGGCGCATGATGCATTATCCTGAAGTAAGATTACAAGAACAGAGTAAATTTTGGACATGGAAGGCCATCTGACCTGATGTTTTCCAGCTCTCACAAATTTGATATGATCACCACTGGATAAGAAGAAACAACACCAAGAAAATTCAGTACAGCCACAGGAAAGGGTTAAGGACACTAATCATTGCAATCAGGAAAGGCGGAAAAGCATACCTGTTCTCCACAAAAGAAACAATCGCTTGCAGTGTAGCAGAAAACCCAGCTAACCTGTGCTCATCTCCATACCTAGAAGTTGAACCAGACGAAGGAAATGTGATGTTATGGTTTTACCTGAGAAAGTGCAGCAATTCTTGATAAACTCTATCACTAATTCCGATTCCTAAGTGATTTTACCTAGAGTATATCGGCTTGCCGGAGTTGCTTAGAATGAAGAAATGCTTCTTTCTCTTCCTCCATGAAGCTGAACCATCATCCTGGAACATCATGGATGAAACACATTCAGGCTGAGATCACACAAACACCTACACCTCCAGCAGTAGCAGCTACTGCGGCGCGTGCAAACTTGGCTTGAATGCCACCAAGGTCACCGAAAAGGTAGTAGAAAACGGAAGTTTGGAAATTAGGTACTGCAGGTTTGGTAGTTTTTAGATCCATAAATACATTCACGAGTGAGCATGGATATGTATTGAGGGAAGACTAATCCATGATTAGATGATTGAAGTAGCTCAAGAAACAAGAAGAGGAGAAGGACCTCGTCGGCGTGCTTCTTGCCGCGGGCCCAGTCCTCGGCGCCGGGGGCGAGGGGTGGGGCGGGGTCGGGCTCGGCCTCCTCGATGCCGCCGCCGGCGCCGGCGCTGGAGGCGACGCTGCTGCCCCGCTCGCCGGCGTAGCCGCTGCTGCTGGGGCTGGGCGGGCCGGCGTCGCCGTAGGCGTCCTCCTCCTCCTCCTCGAGCCCCTCGAACTCCTCCCTCCGCCGGGACGCGGCCGTGCTGCTCCCGCCCCTGGACGCGGCCGTCACGTACCCCTCGTCGTCCTCGTCCTCCTCCTCGGCGATCTCGTGGCCGCCGCCGGCGGAGGCGAAGTCCGCCGGCAGGTCGGCGCCGCGGAGGGACAGCGCCGCCAGGGCCTCGTCGGCGGCGGGCGGATCGGGGGCCGGATCCATGGCCGCGGAGGAGAGTGGGACGGACTAGTGGGGGAGAGGGAGAGGGGAGGAGGAGGTCGATCTATCACCGGTCGTCGGGTTAACCGGACCGGTTGGTTTGACTTGACCGGTTGGTAATTGTGAGTTCCTCAATGTTAGATTTGGTAATTGTTAAGTTCACTGTTGTTAGTTAAATTCAACCGAAATTAATCAGACATCAATATTACAAGAAATTCTAAAAAGAAAAAGAAAACTACAGTCAACTCCTTGTGGAATCTCCCATCCTCTTCATCCTGCATTGCTCCTCAACCTCCTCCAGCTCGGCTGCTGTCGTGGGTTTGTCACGGCAGATGTCCTTGTAAAAGGACTTAGTCGTGAAGCCATCGCTACGGGTTAGCTCAAACGGGTTAAACCGGACAAGAGGACACGGGGATTTTATACTAGTTCGGCCCCTTTAAGGAAAGTAAAAGCCTACGTCTAGTTGTGATTGGTATTGCTAGGGTTTCGAAGGTCAGGGAGCGAATCCGCTTTGTCTGGCTCTCGAGTTGTTGTCTATCCCTAAACTGCGGCCGGGTCGTCCCTTTATATACATAGGTTGACGCCCGCCGGGCTACAGAGTCCCGAAGCCGGATCATAAACGTATCCGGTTCGGTCTCTATCCTTCCTATCTTATAATACAAGTTACATGACTAGGTCGGTTTACATTTATAGGCTTTAACCCGCCTTTGGGCCTTGGGCCTTCGTGAAGCGCCATCATCCTTGCATCTTCATGGGCTTCTAATCTTCAAGGAGTTAACCCAGCTACATAAGGCCGGTTTACCTCCAGTAATAATATCCCCAACATTAGGCCCCGGATTGGTTTGAACTTGTTCATGTCAATCTTCTACACTTAGAAAAATTCTTCCCTCATATCTTCACCTTGATCTTGTAAACCGTCGTGACGTCATACTCCCAGATTATGATAAACCGCCCTGACGTCATCTATCCGTTGATGTCGACGATTACCTTTATTTAATGTGTATTCAGTCACCGAGGCGACACTTTTATTAATTTATCCATTTTTTGGCTCCTCGATTCTCGCACTTGCCGTTTTATCACTTTGCCTTATAAATAGGGGCAGAGGACCCCTTTCTTTTCTTTCCGCTACCCATTCATCTCTTCTTCTTCCTCTCGACGACCCCACACTCGAGCGCCGCCGCCATCTTCGAACCTCGCCTCTGCTTTGCCGTTGGCCGCTGCATCAACCTGTTCGCACCAGAGTTCCTCAGCGCCCTTCCGCTGCTTTCGCGGTCGCAGTAAGTCCTTTCCCCCTTCTTTCCTAGATCCATTACGGTTTCCTCGCTCTTCGCTGTTCTTGAGGTTCATCAGAGTTTTTAGTGATGTTCTTCCTTGGCCTTTAGGTGAACACTTCGTACCTGACGTACTCCTTGCCGTAGCTAATCTTCTGTTATCACCACAACCCTTATGCGCAAAGAACTGATCTAGTCCTTCATAAGTTGCTTCGGTTCTTCACCCTTTCTAGATCCAATTATTTTTACTTTTCTGTCTTATCTTAGATCCGAAAATTTCGCATACCTCTGTGAAATATGTTTCTCCTCACACCATCATAGGCGATTTAATTTTGTATAAGCAATCTATACCATCAGCCCTCTGATAAACCGGAAGAGCCTTTTACCTCCATAATTATATTCCGGCTTAACAGTGTCTGAGTACCCCTGTCGTGGTACTACCTTTTATGCATTATTGCATTGATCTCCGGTTTATGCCATGTCCCCTATCAGGGCATATTTTACTGCCTTGCATCTTGTATGTTATCCTGTGTGATTTATAAACTGGCCTTTTGTTTCCAGCTCGTTTGTTCCACGATGGCCAAGCAATTCACCGCTTGCAACTGGGCTCATTCCCGGGTCAAAGAGGAACAATTGAATGATATGGTCAGCATTGGCACTTTGGCTAAGAAAACTGAAATCAAATGGCGAGTTCCAGGAATAGAAAATCCTCCAACCCCAAGGCAGGGTGAGGTGGCTGTCTTTGTTGACCACATAAGCTGTGGCTTCAAACCGCCAGGGTCAAAATTTTACCGAGATGTACTTGCCAGCTTCCAACTTCATCCTCAAGATATTGATCCCAACTCGATCTCCAATTTATGCAACTTCCATGTCTTCTGTGAAGTATATTTACAAGAAGAACCAACCGTCGAGCTGTTCCGGGACTTCTTTCATTTAAACCGGCGCACAGAATTTGTAAATGACCTTAACACTGAACTTGGGGGTGTCTCAATTCAAAAGCAGAAAGAGGTTGAATTTCCTCATGCCAAATTGCACAACCTTCCAAAGGAATGGAACCAAACTTGGTTTTATTGCAGAGATACATCCCCTGAAGATGAAAATCCCCTCCCCGACTTTCGTGATCACAGATTATCCAACGCCCATCCAGTGCCACAACGCCTGAGCTCTTCAGAAAGGGCGAAATATGCCCCTCAACTTGCCAAACTCCGGGCCTTTATGGCAAACGGTTTAACAGGCGTGGACTTTGTGCGCTGTTGGATATCCTGGAGTATCTTGCCACTAAGCCGGCGTTCCGGTTTAATGTGTGAGTATACCGGTGAGGTTGACGACCCTTAACGCCATTGCAACCTTCAATTATCTGAGGAAGAAGTCACTGAAGGTGTAAAGAAGATTCTGAATGAATCGGAACTGATCTATAGTCAAACCGGTCTGAGTCCCTTCTATGCCAAGAACAAACCGCCTGCTGTAAGCATTATACTTCCTTTTTATCTCTAATATTTTTAGCTTATACAACCTGTAATCCTTCTTCTGTGTATGTAGGGTGATGACCCCTTCTGGAAACAGAAAACCGTAGAAAAAGCGGCAAAGCCGACTGGGGATAAAGTGGTCAAGCCATCCCGCCCCAAAACCAAAGCCGTAAAACGGACGTCAAAACGGAAAACGGCTAACCGGATCAACATGGAGCTTGATGATGACACTGATGATGCAGAAGTTGAGGTAGAACTTGACTCACTTGGCTCTCTTTTCATGCATCTCATTAACAATGATCTTCCTCGGGAGGACGCAGAAGCTAGTCAGGCTGATGATGTAGAGGTAATTACCCTTTCCTCCGGTTCAAACTCTATGCCAACACAAAAAACTCGCCAAGCAGTCCGGAAAGTAAGTTTTTCTCATCCTCTTGCTCACTTGGATCCAACATTTATTTTGAAGACTCAGCAGCATGAAGCTCGCCGGACAACCCGGCACAGTGGCCAGCAAGTCACTTCAGCCGGTTTACCTGATACCCCGGTTCGGAAGCGCCGGTCTGAGGTCTCTCCTACTTCTGACCATTCTTACCCCAAGGCAGGTTATTTCAGACAGCCTCTTAATCCATCCGATTCAAATTATCAGGTGACACCTCCTTCATCTTCTGGTGAATCGACAGCAACTCAACTCCCCCCTTTGAAAATTGTGGCTGGGTAAGCTGTAAAAATCTTTCCTTTCAATGCGTCATAAATCCTTTGAATAAGATGTTAATCCTCTTTTATTCTGTTTGCAGGGCCAAAGCCAGACCCAGCAAGAAAGCTCGGGTCACCAATCCGCCTGAAGACCCGGCCGCCGAAGAAGAAGAACCAAGAGGTGAACCAAAACAAACTTATGAACCGGAAGGCCCTCATCCTGAAGCTACTTCTGATGACCCGCCCCTTGAAGGCCAAAATACTGATGAGCCAACAGACGCCGAGCCTGTCGTGCCCGATACTGAACCGGCAGAACCAAACCGGGCTAGTCCGGTGAAAGATGCTGAAATTCCAATATCATCAACCAAAAACCCCGAAGGCCAAGGTGATGACGTTATTATTACTGGAATAGGCCATAGCTCTCCTGGCCATCCTGTAGTTTTGGCTCAACATAATGCCAAAGAAGAGCAGGCTGCTAGAGAAAAAGGCAAATGGAGTAGTGATTTGGCAAGTTATGCTCATCTTAACGCGAAGGAGCTTCACTCTGCCTTTTTTAATCGCTTGCACGCAAACCGGGATTATGAAGCCGGTTTGGTAAATTTGATGAAGGGGCAATATGAGGTATTTTCTTCCTCCTTTGTATCTTAATTCATAGTCTGGAAATGCTAGCCCAAATAGCCCCCAAGGGCCGGGTTATAATGTGAATCATAACCTGGGTCTTCATAGCACTTTAAGCCACTGATAAGAACCAGATTTACCCTTTAGCAAATAGATAGCTTTCTGCCGCGTATCCCCCAAAGGCCGGTTTAACTCTAGCAAGTTAATCCGGGTTTTAATCCATGCATCCGTTTTTGAATCAACATACATTAGCCCCCAAGTGTCAAGGATAATGTTTACATTGTTCTGGAGACTTGTATAAACTGTAGCAATTTAGAGCAAATAGGCATTAGCCCCCAAGTACGAAGTGCATAGCCTGTTATGCGATTTGTACTTAAAATATGTACGTATCCTGCCCTTTGATATATCTTCAATGTTTGCAGTCTGATCTGAGGAATAAAGATGCCCGAAACATTGATTTGCAAAACAATGTGAAGTCCCAACAAGAAGAAGCCACGAAAACCAAAGAGGAGCTGACGAAAGCCCTAGCCGCCATGGAAAAACCAAAGAATCTTTCAACAAAGACCGTGCTGAATGGGAGATCGAGAAATCCGGTTTAATAAAGAGTGTCGAAGACGCCAAGGCTGCCTTGAAACCGGTTGCGGAGGAACTGGCTAGTTTGAAACGGCAAATTAATGCCATGACTTCTGCAATCTTTGGTAAGTGTGTCCTTCATATATTTGGTATAACTTGTTGAACCTTATCTTTGACCAGAATGCTAATGTTAAACCGTGACAGGCACCCGGATTGCTCATCTTGGTACAGATATGCGCATGAAGCTCAAAGCGGCATATACGTTGGTTGAACAGCCGTACTCTGGGTCGCAGCGGGCTATTTGCATGGTAGCTTACAACAAACCGGCCCCAACTTTGATTAAAGAAACACTTGAGAAGTTGGCCATGTTACCAGCCCGTATTGCCGAATTGAAGAGGGCAGCTGCCAGGTCCGGAGCTTTAACCGCACTTATTCGAGCCAAAGCCTGGATTCCAGACCTTGAAGCGGATGATATCATTAAAGGATATCCAGGTGTGAAGGAAGACGGTTCAAACTTTGATAACGATGACCTCCGGTGGCTGACCAAACAGATGCGGCCAGTGGCCAGCAAACTGGCCGATGATACAGACTTGTCCCATTTTCAACCGGTTTATGATGCTGAAGGGAAAAGACAACCAGCCGACATCCATGGAGTTGAAGAACTTGTGCCTCCGATTCGTAAGCACACTTATGCCCCTGATATCAACCCCTCCAATCTTATCCATGAGGAAGTAGTATTTCAAGCTTTAACTGGAATCCATGAGGAAGTAGTATTTCCAGCGTCTAGGGAGGGATGAAGAAGTGCCCACACCAACTGACCCTCAACCATCAAATCGTCCAGATGAAGCGTCTTAAACCGGTTGCTGGTTTACTGACTACTGTGTGCCGACTTTGTGAAAAACAATTATGCCATTGGAGCCGCTTTGAAAGCTTCTTGTAATAAGATAGCCAAAACTCCGTTATTTGCCATGCCATCGAGCATGTTTTGTAATGCCTCATGACGACTTTTGCCACCTTTTGAGATATATTTATACATAACCCATGATGAATTGTGTTCCTGGGTACAACAACTCAAAAGTAGCTAGCGGTTTACCGCTAGACGGGTCATAATGTCCAGGAAGTGTATAAGACATAGATGAAATAATCTAAGTGTTTGTACAAAAAGCAATATACATAACATACCTCATTGGCTGACCAACGGTGTATACGGCAAAGGTGTTAATACCAATCCGGAACGTTGATAACCCCATCCTTGCAATGCCGGTCTATATATCAAACCAGACCGGGATAACTACCGGGTTTTCTTTATAACACTGGTGATTTAGTCAAACCAGACCGGGTCAATAAACACCGGTTTGTAATTGATCATGTGCCAACAACTTGTAGTTGAAAAGCAAGCTGGGCCAAGGACGCCGGTTTATCAAAAAATACTTATGAACTTCAATAAATAAAACTCAAAAAAGGAAAATATGCAAGGCTTTTTACGAGCTGCCAGGCTACAAATCGAGGCTTTTCATGGGCTGCCAGGCCTCTGAGTTAAACCATTTAACAAAGCCTTTTAAGATGGGCCTCCAATTAACCAATCATCGTTTTAACTTTGACAAGTTCAGGGTCTATAAAAGATTGACATGTCAAACGTTCGATGGGTCATACCAGGATTACCTGGACAGGAGTGGCTTACTTGATGAAGGCAGGTTAACCCAGGTTTTTAGGTGAATACACCAGGCTTCCAAGCCGTGGCTTGATAGCCAATTACAAGGGTCCTTTCAAACTATTTGTTGCTTTGCAAAAAGAGCCCCCAAGTAACTTTGTGAGCTGTGCTCGGTGTGTGCCCATGTTTGAGTCTGTGCTTTGTGCAACACTCTCTTTGGCTCCACATATTTTTCTTTTGTGGCCTAAATGCCTATCAAGAGGTGTAGCTATGGTGTAATAACCACCAAGCCCCCTAGTGATATCCCTTCGTGGTTTCAAAACCGATCAAGAGGTGTAGCTGTGGTTCAAATATGACCAAGCCCCCTAGTGATTTTCTTTATATCCATGCAACTGCTAAGATCGGATTAATAAAAACTCCGCTTTGTCAGTTAACTCGTATAACACACACAAGATGTAAAAAGAATAGATACCTCGCTTATAACGGAGGCTTCAGTTTATTATATGATATATACACTGTCATAAATATGTATAGATAAAGAACCTATGGCTTCAAGTATAGTAAGGCCGAAGGAGAGCTATGTTCCATGGCCGCTTGGTCTCCTCCTCCGATTGACGTGAGTCTTTATGCTCTCGAACATCAAGGTGATAGTTTATTAAGGCTTATAGAAGGCTTAAGCCCAGAGGCGGCTTAAGGCCTAATATTGTAAACTGTCGTATGTAAGGAAAGACTTGTAAGGAAAGGCATGTAAAAGAAGTCATCGAGCCGGACACGCTTTATGAGCCGGCCGGGACTCTGTAGGCCACCAGGCGTCAACCCGTGTATATAAGAGGACGACCCGGTGGCGGCTTAGGGCAAGAAACAAGAGATCGATAACCAAGCCGGCGGATTAGCCTCTTGGTGATCGAAACCCCAGCAATTCCAACACAACTAGACGTAGGCTTTTACCTTCATCGTAAGGGGCCGAACTAGTATAAAACCTCTCGTGTCCTTTGTCCCAATTAACCCCTTTAAGCTTCCTAGTTGCGATGGCCCTACGACTAAGTCCTTTTGCTAGGACATCTGCCGTGACAATTCCACGACAGATTGCATCATCTTTCGAAGTCCACCAACACCGCGTCTGCCGACTCCTTCTCAAAGTCCGCTACCGTGTCAGCAGACTCCCGCTCCTCCAAGTCCACGAACGCATGAGCAGACTCCTGCTTCAAGTTCGGCACAGCGTCAGGCCACTCCTCTTGTTTCAAGTCCGACACCGTGCCAGGACACACCTCCTGCTTCAAGTCTGGCACAGCGTCAGGCCACACCTCCTGCTTCAAGTCCGACACCGTGTCAGGCCACACCTCCTGCTTCAAGTCCATCATAGCGTCAGGCCACTCCTCCTGCTCCAACTCAGCCACGTCAGCCATTTCCGCCGCCTCAGCAATCGCAGAAGAGACACGCCGCAGCTATGGTGCGTAGCGGTACGAGTCGAGGTAGTACAGGAAGTACAGGCGAAGACAAGCGATATAAATATGGTCCAAGCAGCCTCGCTCCTCTTCCTCAGAGGCCTTACGACATGACCGAGGAGCAAAACAATGCCATAGTGTGGGCTGAAGTGGACGCCCATTTTGGACCGAAACCAGCACCGCCACCGAGGGAGAAAGTGCCCGAGGAAAAGATTGACCACTTCATTCGTATGGCTAGACCACCAGCTCCCAAGCCTGTTGACTCAGACTATGAGCGCCAAATCAGGAAGGCACATCGAGCACGACTACAGAAAGAAGCGAGCTCGAGCTCGAGCCAACAAGCAGCTGTCAAAAAATGCGGGAAAACCGTTCCCCAGCTGGGAGAACAGGCGGCGCAATCGATCCCCCCGCTTGTTGTGCCAACAACACATGAGAGTACACACGCCCAATATTATTGTGGGCAAACTGTTTACATTCCCGAGCTGGGCGATGTGGTAATAACCTAGGAGCATATAATGCAGGCTGAAATGCTCAAGATCACTGTTGGACAACTCCTCGATATCGAGCCCATGTCTCCGCTTAGAGAGGAGGAAATAAAACGGAAATATGTCCGGGGCCAACCTTTGGTCGAGCCCGAGGAGGTCAAGAACCTCCCAACGAGAATGTATGAATTGCATGGTTGGTACATGAAAATTACCAAGAGTTCCAATCGAGAGTCCCTCATGGTGCAAGTCGAGGAAGATCATTACTTCAATAAGAAAGTTCTGTCCGTTGAGTATTCAAAACTATTTCAGTTATTCAATCAAGATGCACTCGAAAAATCTATCGTCAGTTGCTATTTTCTGTAAGTGATTTCTTTCTATAATTTAAGTCTCAAGCTAGCTCTAGTGCTCATTGATTGATCATTAATTACCTGTAATTATATATCCTCACTATATATTCTTTTCTGTGGTATTATGCAGGATGAAGATGTATGAAATGAAAAAAGCTGGACGCTATTGAAGGAAATATGCCCTAGAGGCAATAATAAAGTTATTATTTATTTCCTTATATCATGATAAATGTTTATTATTCATGCTAGAATTGTATTAACCGAAAACATAATACATGTGTGAATACATAGACAAACAAAGTGTCACTAGTATGCCTCTACTTGACTAGCTCGTTAATCAAAGATGGTTATGTTTCCTAACCATGAACAAAGAGTTGTTATTTGATTAACGGGATCACATCATTAAGTGAATGATCTGATTGACATGACCCATTCCATTAGCTTAGCACCCGATCGTTTAGTATGTTGCTATTGCTTTCTTCATGACTTATACATGTTCCTATGACTATGAGATTATGCAACTCCCGTTTACCAGAGGAACACTTTGTGTGCTACCAAACGTCACAACGTAACTGGGTGATTATAAAGGATCTCTACAGGTGTCTCCAAAGGTATATGTTGGGTTGGCGTATTTCGAGATTAGGATTTGTCACTCCGATTGTTGGAGAGGTATCTCTGGGCCCTCTCGGTAATGCACATCACTTAAGCCTTGCAAGCATTGCAACTAATGAGTTAGTTGCGGGATGATGTATTATAGAACGAGTAAAGAGACTTGCCGGTAACGAGATTGAACTAGGTATTGGAATACCGACGATCGAATCTCGGGCAAGTAACATACCGATGACAAAGGGAACAACGTATGTTGTTATGCGGTCTGACCGATAAAGATCTTCGTAGAATATGTAGGAGCCAATATGAGCATCTAGGTTCCGCTATTGGTTATTGACCGGAGACATGTCTCGGTCATGTCTACATTGTTCTCGAACCCGTAGGGTCCGCACGCTTAAGGTTACGATGACAGTTATATTATGAGTTTATTCATTTTGATGTACCGAAGTTTGTTCGGAGTCCTAGATGAGATCACGGACATGACGAGGAGTCTCGAAATGGTCGAGACATAAAGATTGATATATTGGAAGCCTATGTTTGGATATCGGAAGTGTTCCGGGTGAAATCGACATTTTACCGGAGTACCGGGAGGTTACCGGAACCCCCCGGGAGGTACATGGGCCTTAATGGGCCTTAGTGGAAGAAGAGGAGAGGCGGCTAGGGCTGGGCCACGCGCCCCTCCCCCCTAGTCCGAATAGGACAAGGAGAGAGGGGGGCCGGCGCCCACTTCCTTCTCTCTCTCTCTCTCTCTCTCTTTTCCCACCTCGCGAGTCCTATTCCAACTAGGATTGGGGGAGGAGTCCTACTCAGTAGGACTCCTCCTGGCACGCCATATGTGGCCGGCCGGCCTCCCCCTCTTGGTCCTTTATATACGGAGGCAGGGGCACCCCAGAGAGACACAAGTTGATCCACGTGATCTTATTCTTAGCCGTGTGCGGCGCCCCCTTCCACCATAGTCCTCGATAATATTGTAGCGGAGTTAAGCGAAGCCCTGCTACAGTAGTACATCAAGATCGTCACCACGCCGTCGTGCTAACGGAACTCTTCCCCGACACTTTGCTGGATCGGAGTCCGGGGATCGTCATCGAGCTAAACGTGTGCTAGAACTCTGAGGTGCCATAGTTTCGGTGCTTGATCGGTCGGGTCGTGGAGACGTACGACTACATCAACCAAACGCTTCCATTGTCGATCTACGAGGTATGTAGATCATACTCTCCCCTCTCGTTGCTATGCATCACCATGATCTTGCGTGAGCGTAGGATTTTTTTTTGAAATTACTACGAAACCCAACAGTGGCATCCGAGCCTAGGTTTTATATGTTGATGTTATATGCACGAGTAGAACACAAGTGAGTTGTGGGACGATATAAGTCATACTGCTTACCAGCATGTCATACTTTGGTTCGGCGGTATTGTTGGATGAAGCGGCCCAGACCAACATTACGCTTACGCTTACGCGAGACCGATTCTCCCGACGTGCTTTGCACAGAGGTGGCTTGCGGGTGACAGTTTCTCCAACTTTAGTTGAACTGAGTGTGGCTACGCCCGGTCCTTGCGAAGGTTAAAACAGCACCAACTTGAAAACTATTTTTGTGGTTTTTGATGCGTAGGTAAGATTGGTTCTTGCTTAAGCCCGTAGCAGCCACGTAAAACATGCAACAACAAAGTAGAGGACGTCTAACTTGTTTTTGCAGGGCATCTTGTGATGTGATATGGTCAAGACATGATGCTAAATTTTATTGTATGAGATGATCATGTTTTGTAACCGAGTTATCGGCAACCGGCAGGAGCCATATGGTTGTCGCTTTATTGTATGCAATGCAATCGCGCTGTAATGCTTTACTTTATCACTAAGCGGTAGCGATAGTCATGGAAGAATAAGATTGGCGAGACAACAACGATGCTACGATGGAGATCAAGGTGTCGCGCCGGTGATGATGGTGATCATGACGGTGCTTCAGAGATGGAGATCACAAGCACAAGATGATGATGGCCATATCATATCACTTATATTGATTACATGTGATGTTTATCTTTTATGCATCTTATCTTGCTTTGATTGACGGTAGCATTATAAGATGATCTCTCACTAATTATCAAGAAGTGTTCTCCCTGAGTATGCACCATTGCGAAAGTTCTTCGTGCTGAGACACCACGTGATGATCGGGTGTGATAGGCTCTACGTTCAAATACAACGGGTGCAAAACAGTTGCATACACGGAATACTCAGGTTAAACTTGACGAGCCAAGCATATACAGATATGGCCTCGGAACACGGAGACCGAAAGATCGAGCGTGAATCATATAGTAGATATGATCAACATAGTGATGTTCACCAATGAAACTACTCCATCTCACGTGATGATCGGACATGGTTTAGTTAATTTGGATCACGTAATCACTTAGAGGATTAGAGGGATGTCTATCTAAGTGGGAGTTCTTTAAGTAAAATTAACTGAACTTAAATTTGTCATGAAACTTAGTACCTGATAAGTATCTTGCTTGTTTATGCTTGTTTGTAGATAGATGGCTCGTGCTGTTGTTCCGTTGAATTTTAATGCGTTCCTTGAGAAAGCAAAGTTGAAAGATGATGGTAGCAATTACATGGACTGGGTCCGTAACTTGAGGATTATCCTCATTGCTGCACAGAAGAATTACGTCCTGGAAGCACCGCTGGGTGCCAGGCCTGCTGCAGGAGCAACGCCGGATGTTATGAACGCCTGGCAGAGCAAAGCTGATGACTACTCAATAGTTCAGTGTGCCATGCTTTACGGCTTAGAATCGGGACTTCAACGACGTTTTGAACGTCATGGAGCATATGAGATGTTCCAGGAGTTGAAGTTAATATTTCAAGCAAATGCCCGAATTGAGAGATATGAAGTCTCCAATATGTTCTATAGCTGCAAGATGGAGGAGAACAGTTCTGTCAGTGAGCATATACTCAAAATGTCTGGGTATAATAATCACTTGATTCAATTGGGAGTTAATCTTCCAGATGATTGCGCCATTGAAAGAATTCTCCAATCACTGCCACCAAGCTACAAGAGCTTCGTGATGAAGTATAATATGCAAGGGATGAATAAGACTATTGCCGAGCTCTTCGCGATGCTGAAAGCTGCGGAGGTAGAAATCAAAAAGGAGCATCAAGTGTTGATGGTCAACAAGACCACTAGTTTCAAGAAAAAGGGCAAAGGGAAGAAGAAGGGGAACTTCAAAAAGAATGGCAAGCAAGTTGCTACTCAAGAGAAGAAACCCAAACGTGGACCTAAGCCTGAAACTGAGTGCTTCTACTGCAAGCAGACTGGTCACTGGAAGTGGAACTGCCCCAAGTATTTGGCGGATAAGAAGGATGGCAAGGTGAACAAAGGTATATGTGATATACATGTTATTGATGTGTACCTTACTAATGCTCGCAGTAGCACCTGGGTATTTGATACTGGTTCTGTTGCTAATATTTGCAACTCGAAACAGGGACTACGGATTAAGCGAAGATTGGCTAAGGACGAGGTGACGATGCGCGTGGGAAACGGTTCCAAAGTCGGTGTGATCGCAGTCGGCACGCTACCTCTACATCTACCTTCGGGATTAATATTAGACCTAAATAATTGTTATTTGGTGCCAGCGTTAAGCATGAACATTATATCTGGATCTTGTTTGATGCGAGACGGTTATTCATTTAAATCAGAAAATAATGGTTGTTCTATTTATATGAGTAATATCTTTTATGGTCATGCACCCTTAAAGAGTGGTCTATTTTTATTAAATCTCGATAGTAGTGACACACATATTCATAATGTTGAAGCCAAAAGATGCAGAGTTGATAATGATAGTGCAACATATTTGTGGCACTGCCGTTTAGGTCATATCGGTGTAAAGCGCATGAAGAAACTCCATACTGATGGACTTTTGGAACCACTTGATTATGAATCACTTGGTACTTGCGAACCGTGCCTCATGGGCAAGATGACCAAAACACCGTTCTCCGGTACTATGGAGAGAGCAACAGATTTGTTGGAAATCATACATACAGATGTATGTGGTCCGATGAATATTGAGGCTCGTGGCGGATATCGTTATTTTCTCACCTTCACAGATGACTTAAGCAGATATGGGTATATCTACTTAATGAAACATAAGTCTGAAACGTTTGAAAAGTTCAAAGAATTTCAGAGTGAAGTTGAAAATCATCGTAACAAGAAAATAAAGTTTCTACGATCTGATCGTGGAGGAGAATATTTGAGTTACGAGTTTGGTGTACATTTGAAAAATTGTGGAATAGTTTCGCAACTCACGCCACCCGGAACACCCCAGCGTAATGGTGTGTCTGAACGTCGTAATTGTACTTTACTAGATATGGTGCGATCTATGATGTCTCTTACTGATACCGCTATCGTTTTGGGGATACGCTCTAGAGACGGCCGCATTCACGTTAAATAGGGCACCATCAAAATCCGTTGAGACGACGCCTTATGAACTGTGGTTTGGCAAGAAACCAAAGTTGTCGTTTCTGAAAGTTTGGGGCTGCGATGCTTATGTGAAAAAACTTCAACCTGATAAGCTCGAACCCAAATCGGAGAAATGTGTCTTCATAGGATATCCAAAGGAGACTATTGGATACACCTTCGATCACAGATCAGAAGGCAAGACTTTTGTTGCTAAATTCGGAAACTTTCTGGAGAAGGAGTTTCTCTCGAAAGAAGTGAGTGGGAGGAAAGTAGAACTTGACGAGGTAACTGTACCTGCTCCCTTATTGGAAAGTAGTACATCACAGAAAACTGTTTCTATGACACCTACACCAGTTAGTGAGGAAGCTAATGATGATGATCATGAAACTTCAGAACAAGATACTACTGAACCTCATAGATCAACCAGAATAAGATCCGCGCCAGAGTGGTACGGTAATCCCGTTCTGGAAGTCATGCTACTAGATCATGATGAACCTACGAACTATGAAGAAGCGATGGTGAGCCCAGATTCCGCAAAGTGGCTTGAAGCCATGAAATTTAAGATGGGATCCATGTATGAGAACAAAGTATGGACTTTGGTTGACTTGCCCGATGATCGGCAAGCAATTGAGAATAAATGGATCTTCAAGAAGAAGACTGACGCTGACGGTAATAATACTGTCTACAAAGCTCGACTTGTCGCAAAAGGCTTTCGGCAAGTTCAAGGGATTGACTACGATGAGACCTTCTCACCCGTAGCGATGCTTAAGTCTGTCCGAATCATGTTAGCAATTGCCGCATTTTATGATTATAAAATTTGGCAGATGGATGTCAAAACTGCATTCCTGAATGGATTTCTGGAACAAGAGTTGTATATGATGCAACCAGAAAGTTTTGTCGATCCAAAGGGAGCTAACAAAGTGTGCAAGCTCCAGCGATCCATTTATGGACTGGTGCAAGCCTCTCGGAGTTGGAATAAACGCTTTGATAGTGTGATCAAAGCATTTGGTTTTATACAGACTTTTGGAGAAGCCTGTATTTACAAGAAAGTGAGTGGGAGCTCTATAGCATTTCTGATATTATATGTAGATGACATATTACTAATTGGAAATGATATAGAATTTCTGGATAGCATAAAGGGATACTTGAATAAGAGTTTTTCAATGAAAGACCTCGGTGAAGCTGCTTACATATTAGGCATTAAGATCTATAAAGATAGATCAAGACGCTTAATTGGACTTTCACAAAGCACATACCTTGACAAAGTTTTGAAGAAGTTCAAAATGGATCAAGCAAAGAAAGGGTTCTTGCCTGTGTTACAAGGTGTGAAGTTGAGTAAGACTCAATGCCCGACCACTGCAGAAGATAGAGAGAAAATGAAAGACGTTCCCTATGCTTCAGCCATAGGATCTATCATGTATGCAATGCTGTGTACCAGACCTGATGTGTGCCTTGCTATAAGTCTAGCAGGGAGGTACCAAAGTAATCCAGGAGTGGATCACTGGATAGCGGTCAAGAACATCCTGAAATACCTGAAAAGGACTAAGGATATGTTTCTCATATATGGAGGTGACAAAGAGCTCATCGTAAAAGGTTACGTTGATGCAAGCTTTGACACTGATCCGGACGATTCTAAATCGCAAACCGGATACGTGTTTACATTAAATGGTGGAGCTGTCAGTTGGTGCAGTTCTAAACAAAGCGTTGTAGCGGGATCTACATGTGAAGCGGAGTACATAGCTGCTTCGGAAGCAGCAAATGAAGGAGTCTGGATGAAGGAGTTCATATCCGATCTAGGTGTCATACCTAGTGCATCGGGTCCAATGAAAATCTTTTGTGACAATACTGGTGCAATTGCCTTGGCAAAGGAATCCAGATTTCACAAGAGAACCAAGCACATCTAGAGACGCTTCAATTCCATCCAGGATCTAGTCCAGGTGGGAGACATAGAGATTTGCAAGATACATACGGATCTGAATGTTGCAGACCCGTTGACTAAGCCTCTTCCACGAGCAAAACATGATCAGCACCAAGGCTCCATGGGTGTTAGAATCATTACTGTGTAATCTAGATTATTGACTCTAGTGCAAGTGGGAGACTGAAGGAAATATGCCCTAGAGGCAATAATAAAGTTATTATTTATTTCCTTATATCATGATAAATATTTATTATTCATGCTAGAATTGTATTAACCGGAAACATAATACATGTGTGAATACATAGACAAACAAAGTGTCACTAGTATGCCTCTACTTGACTAGCTCGTTAATCAAAGATGGTTATGTTTCCTAACCATGAACAAAGAGTTGTTATTTGATTAACGGGATCACATCATTAAGTGAATGATCTGATTGACATGACCCATTCCATTAGCTTAGCACCCGATCGTTTAGTATGTTGCTATTGCTTTCTTCATGACTTATACATGTTCCTATGACTATGAGATTATGCAACTCCCATTTACCAGAGGAACACTTTGTGTGCTACCAAACGTCACAACGTAACTGGGTGATTATAAAGGAGCTCTACAGGTGTCTCCAAAGGTATATGTTGGGTTGGCGTATTTCGAGATTAGGATTTGTCACTCCGATTGTCGGAGAGGTATGTCTGGGCCCTCTCGGTAATGCACATCACTTAAGCCTTGCAAGCACTGCAACTAATGAGTTAGTTGCGGGATGATGTATTACAGAACGAGTAAAGAGACTTGCCGGTAACGAGATTGAACTAGGTATTGGAATACCGACGATCGAATCTCGGGCAAGTAACATACCGATGACAAAGGGAACAACGTATGTTGTTATGCAGTCTGACCGATAAAGATCTTCGTAGAATATTTTGGAGCCAATATGAGCATCCAGGTTCCGCTATTGGTTATTGACCGGAGACATGTCTCGGTCATGTCTACATTGTTCTCGAACCCGTAGGGTCCGCACGCTTAAGGTTACGATGATAGTTATATTATGAGTTTATGCATTTTGATGTACCGAAGTTTGTTCGGAGTCTCAGATGAGATCACGGACATGACGAGGAGTCTCGAAATGGTCGAGACATAAAGATTGATATATTGTAAGCCTATGTTTGGATATCGGAAGTGTTCCGGGTGAAATAGGCATTTTACCGGAGTACCGGGAGGTTACCGGAACCCCCCGGGAGGTACATGGGCCTTAATGGGCCTTAGTGGAAGAAGAGGAGAGGCGGCCAGGGCTGGGCCGCGCGCCCCTCCCCCCTAGTCCGAATAGGACAAGGAGAGAGGGGGGCCAGCGCCCACTTCCTTCTCTCTCTCTCTTTTCCCACCTCGCGAGTCCTATTCCAACTAGGATTGGGGGAGAAGTCCTACTTGGCGCGCCATATGTGGCTGGCCGGCCTCCCCCTCTTGGTCCTTTATATACGGAGGCAGGGGCACCCCAGAGAGACACAAGTTGATCCACGTGATCTTATTCTTAGCCGTGTGCGGCGCCCCCTTCCACCATAGTCCTCGATAATATTGTAGCGGAGTTAAGCGAAGCCCTGCTGCAGTAGTACATCAAGATCGTCACCACGCCGTCGTGCTGACGGAACTCTTGCCCGACACTTTGCTGGATCGGAGTCCGGGGATCATCATCGAGCTGAACTTGTGCTAGAACTCGGAGGTGCCGTAGTTTCGGTGCTTGATCGGTCGGGTCGTGGAGACGTACGACTACATCAACCAAACGCTTCTGTTGTCGATCTACGAGGTATGTAGATCATACTCTCCCCTCTCGTTGCTATGCATCACCATGATCTTGTGTGAGCGTAGGAATTTTTTTTGAAATTACTACGAAACCCAACAGCTATGGCATTGGGTTCATTGACCCAAATACCGTTAATGAATACACATGGAAATCAGAATGGTGTAGACAAGATGTAGAGAAAAACATGGTAGAGTTCTTGAAGCGCCTCAATAGCAATGAAGATATACTACTTCCTTACAACTTCGAGTGAGTCACACTGTCATGTACTACAAATTCTGTTTTTGCTTACTAGCTAGATGTTAATAAGTGTATAGGGTTTAGGGTTATAGTTGATTAGTGTTATGCACATGCTCGCTTAATTTATACATGCAAACATATGCGCACGCAGGTTCCACTGGATCTTGTTAGACATTAAAGTTGACGAAGGAAAAGTTGAAGTACTGGACTCACTACTTAAAAAAAAGTGACTACACCATCGTGAAGGGAATAGTCAACAAGTAATTTCAATCATTATTAACTATATCTCGGCCTATTTAGTTCGTCATTTCCTGATATGAACTATTTTTAATAACCCCTTTATTAATTTTCTTTGCCGGCGGGCAGGGCTTGGACAAAGTACATCAAGGTGACTCCAGGAAAATGGCGACAAAAGCTATTTTGGTATCGACCCAAGGTAAGTAATTAAGTAGTACTAGCTAGCTAGCTACCATCTCTTTAATTCTTGTTTCAATACTATTAATTAATTAGCATGCTTGATTAATTATTATCTAATTAAATTATATTCTCGTAAAGGCCCTGAAGCAGGCGCCGAAGACTGAAGTGTGTGTATACTACGTTTGCGAGAAGATTCACATGATGGCGTCCGAAAGGAGCAGATCTGATAGACAGCAATGATACGTTTGCCAGAACACCATTCACAAATCTTACATGATTGTCGATATCTAGTCACACAACTAATACACATGCATATTGATCTCCTTCTTAACAGTTCAAAGAGGTGCGGGACAAGCTCCTACCAACAGAGCGCATACGAGCACTTCTAGGAAATAGCGGGATTTTTGCTCGACCAGGTCATAGATCCCAAAGGAGAATACTATTACCCGCTACCGCCCCCATGAACCACTTGTCATCGTGCTCCGAAGGCACCAAGGCAACATATATGATCGGTTCTACGAGAAAATCTATTTATATATATGCATAACGTGTACAATATGTAGTATCGTAAAATACCAGCAAACAAAAAAGAATTAAATGGAAAACACAAAATTAATGGAAAAATAAAAATTAAAACCAAAACCCCCCAAACATTTAGTACCGGTTGGTGCTACCAACCGGTACTAATGGTCTGCTAGCACCCGGGCCTGGCTCGTGCCACGTGGTGGCACTTTAGCGTCGGTTCGTGCTGAACCGGTAGTAAAGTGGGGGGGGGGGGCTTTAGTCTCCACTCTTTAGTGCCGTTGCAGAACCGGCACTAAAGGCCCTTACGAACCAACGCTAAAGCCCGGTTCTGCACTAGTGACATGATGAATATGTTAGGTAGCATTCCACATCAAAAATTCTGTTTTTATCATTTACCTACTCGAGGACAAGCAAGAATTAAGCTTGGGGATGCTGATACGTCTCCAACGTATCTATAATTTTTTATTGTTCCATGCTATTATATTATCTGTTTTGGATGTTTTATATGCTATTTTATATGATTTTTGGGACTAACCTATTAACACATAGCCCAATTCCAGTTTCTGTTTTTCCCTTGTTTCAGTGTTTCGCAGAAAAGGAATATCAAACGGAGTCCAAACGGAATGAAATCTTCGGAAAAGTTATTTTTGGAAAGAAAGCAATACATGAGACTTGGAGTGCATGTCAGGGGATCAACGAGGAGAGCACAAGGCAGGGGGGCGCGCCCACCCCCTGGGCGTGCCCTCCACCCTCGTGGGCCCCTCGTGGCTCCCCTGATGTATTTCTTCCGCCTATATATATATCCATATACCCAAAAACTATCGGGGAGCACAATAGATCGGGAGTTCCGCTGCCAGAAGCCTCCGTAGCCACCTAAAACCAATCTAGACCCGTTCCGGCACCCTGCCGGAGGGGGCAATCCCTCTCCGGTGGCTATCTTCATCATCTCGGTGCTCTCCATGACGAGGAGGGAGTAGTTCTCCCTCGGGGCTAAGGGTATGTACCAGTAGCTATGTGTTTGATCTCTCTTTCTCTCTCTCTCTCTCTCTCTCTCTCTCTCTCTCTCGTGTTCTTGAGGTGGTACGATCTTGATGTATCGCGAGCTTTGCTATTATAGTTGGATCTTATGATGTTTCTGCCCCTCTACTCTCTTGTAATGGATTGAGTTTTCCCTTTGAAGTCATCTTACCGGATTGAGTCTTTAAGGATTTGAGAACACTTGATGTATGGCTTGCGTGGGATACCCGTGCACTAGTAGAAAAAGGACCTAATGTGAGACACATTAGTCCCGGTTCGATTTTGGCCTGGTACTAATGGCACCATTAGTGCCAGTTCGAATGGCTATGCATTAATGCCGGTTCGTGTTGAACCTTTATTACCGGTTCGTGCCACGAACTGGTGCTAAAGGGGCGGCGGCAGACTGGCGTCAGGCCGGGGCCCCATGATCACCTTTAGTACCGGTTTGTGGCACAAACCGGTACTAAAGGGATCGGTTCGTGCCATGAACCGGGACTAAAGGGGTCTGACCTATAGTCCCAGTTGGAGACACAAACCGGGACTATAGGGCAATTTTCAAACTCTACCCCCCCCCCTATCGCCATTTCAGTTTTGAAAAAATCAAAAGAAAATGATAAAAACTTCAGAAAATAAAATCCTTCGAGAGGTAGTTATATTACTACACCTACTAGTTATGAAAATTTGAAAACTTAAATTTGGACATGTTTTGGAAAAAGTGTAGGGAAAATGTAAAACGGCTATAACTTTTGCATACGATGTCAGAAAAAAACGTATAATATATCAAAAAATTCAGCACGAAAATCCGCATCTAATTTTGACCGCCTATGGCCTGTTTGCAATTTTTTAGAATCCTCAAATTCCAAAAGGAAAAAAAGATATGCTCAAATTTCAGTTTTTTTAATTTTTGTCAAACTATGGTCAAACTACTTATTCAAGAAGTATTAATGTTACTACATAATTATTCAAGAATATTAGTGTTACTAAATAATTATTTCAATTTTTTGAATTTTGGTCAAATCTGGTCAAACTGTGGTCAAACTATGGTCAAACTGTGGTCAAACTATGGTCAAACTTATTCAAGAAATATTAGTGTTACTAAATAATTACTGTTTTTTAGAATAATAGTTTCAAACTCAAATGGTGAAACTAGTGACCTAATGCTCAAGCTAAACTGCTGAGGGTTAATAGGATTGATAGCTTACATTTGTCAGGAAAACAACAAGTGCAGACTTGGAAAGTGGGGGAATAGAACTCCGAAGTTAAGCATGCTCAGGCTAGGGGAGTGAGAGGATGGGTGACCGATCGGGAAGTTCGACGATTTGGAATGAGTGATCCACACTTGAGCAGTTAAGAGGGGTGATTAGAGACTAAATCATCAAATAATTCAATTCAGAAAATTGAAAATTGAAAAAAAATCATAAAAATTTCCAAAATTTTCAAAAAAAAAATTCAAAAAAAAACCTTTAGTACCGGTTGGTAACACCAACCAGTACTAAAGGTCCCCCATGCCACGGTGCGAGCTCACGCCACGTGGTGGGCCTTTAGTGGCGGTTCATGCCGAACCGGTACTAAAGGGGGGGGGGGGCTTTAGTGCCCACACTTCAGTGCCGGTTACAGAACCGGCACTAAAGGCCCTTACGAACCGGTTTTAAAGCTCCGTTTTCTATTAGTGGTGGTGACAATGGGGTATTCTATTGATCCACTTGATGTATGTTTTGGTGATCAACTTGCGGGTTCTGTGACCTTGGGAATATATGCATAGGGGTTGGCACACGTTTTTGTCTTGACTCTCCGGTAGAAACTTTAGGGCACTCTTTGAGGTTCTATGTGTTGGTTGAATAGATGAATCTGAGATTGTGTGATGCATATCATATAATCATACCCACAGATACTTGAGGTGACATTGGAGTATCTAGGTGACATTAGGGTTTTGGTTGATTTGTGTCTTAAGGTGTTATTCTAGTACGAACTCTAGGGCTGTTTGTGACACTTATAGGAATAGCCCAACGGATTGATTGGAAAGAATAACTTTGAGGTGGTTTCGTACCCTACCATAATCTATTCGTTCGTTCTCCGCTATTAGTGACTTTGGAGTGACTCTTTGTTGCATGTTGAGGGATAGTTATGTGATCTAGTTATGTTATTATTGTTGAGAGGACTTGCACTAGTGAAAGTATGAATCCTAGGCCTTGTTTCAACGCATTGCAATACCGTTTACGCTCACATTTATCATTAGTTACCTTGCTGTTTTTATATTTTCAGATTACAAAAACTATTATCTACTATCCATATTGCACTTGTATCACCATCTCTTCGCCGAACTAGTGCACCTATACAATTTACCATTGTATTGGGTGTGTTGGGGACACAAGAGACTCTTTGTTATTTGGTTGCAGGGTTGCTTGAGAGAGACCATCTTCATCCTACGCCTCCTACGGATTGATAAACCTTAGGTAATCCAATTGATGGAAATTTCCTACTGTCCTACAAACCTCTGCACTTGGAGGCCCAACAACGTCTACAAAAAGAAGGTCGTGTAGTAGACGTTTTCACTTTTACTGAATAGACGTTTTCACTTGATACTTCACCTATTAGGATATATATTAACATATGCTACTACATAAGCAAACACACTATAATTATGCAAATGTCACAAAGAGATACGTGGAGGTGTGTGATCTTGTTATATTTTAGTTGTTTGGGCCTTGAAACTATTTAAAAAATGTTGTTTCTTGAAAATGTCTTGTAAATGAATGAGTGTAACATATTTATTCTAAAAAAATAATTGTTTTATCATAAGTGTGTTCTTTTGTAGTAGACATTAGGACTATTTAGCAAAATAAATCAATTTTATAGGAAAAAATATTGTGACTAAATAATGCTAAGCGTAGGACAAAATATTAATTAAAAATGTAGGTTGATAAAATGAACTATAAAAGTTTAGTACAAGGCATCAGAGGTGAATATCGAAGATATATGAAGAAGCTAAATGAGATTCTTTATTCGCAGCGGGAATGGAAGTACAACTAAGTGTGTTACTGAGCATCATTGATTAAGAGTGGTTACATCAACACTAGCTGAATGCTCGCGCCTTGCTATGGGACAATGTACTAGTGTCACTTTAGTTGATTTGTCTTGCTCACCCTTCCTCCATTGGTTCTAGCTATTTTTGTCGACACAAATCTTTTTTCACATACCTCAACAACAAGACAAATGTTGCTCTCCTTCTCTTTCTTTTATCTCGATTCGATACTTCTAATATGACATTTTAAGGTAGCTCTTATGATGGTTTCATTTGCTTTTTTATAGATTGGTATTGGTTGTCTGTGAGTGTGTTTGTCTGGACTATTTGGATTTTGGACTAACCAAGCCATTGAAATAAATTAATACTTTGATTTTCTTGACCCAAACATATTGCCATTGTGTGACCAAAGCAAGTGTAGCAAAAGCAAACTAAATCTTTACTAATCTGAGATGACTACCATGCTAGAAGACTTAACTCTAACAAGTTAACAATTAATAGTCAATAAGCATATTAATAAAGTCCAATTAGGAATGAAGCATAAAATTTAAATGTAGAACATATGCAAATAGGAATTTATTCGTATTTTAGATTTAAATAGTTCAAACTTGCCAAAAATTGATTCATTTTCGCCCTTCATGGATGGACCGCATGTGTCACGCATACTAGACGATATGCATCACAAACCATGAAAACATCGATCCACTCGACACCCCAGGTGAAGATCACAGACACTGAGCTTCATTTAAATGCCCCATCCATGGTCATCATGGCCCCTCCAGGGCCCTCCAATCCCCATCCTTTGCACACCTTATTCATTGTCCCGGTGGTGCACAAACTGAAAGAGGCTCCATGCTTTAAAGCAACGAGGTGTCGGCCCTGTCTTTATGGTTTCTCTGAGTTCACCTAGTAAGGGGACGAGGTGTCAGTGTCAAAGTGGAAGCTTTGTAGGAACGGGGGCGTCGGGGCGATGAGGGCACCGAGCGGAACGAGTGGTGGTTCAACATATGAGGGAGGAGAACACAAAAAGACCAGGTTGGATGGGGATTGGGCCACATGTCAGCACGACTATGTCCGTGAGATGGCATTTTAGGACGGGGAGGCGGATGTACCAACTTACCAACACCACGACCTAGCATCACGACCACATACCCCCCCTTTACTATTAATAAAGATGTATCAAGAATGAACTACTCTAAATCTATAATGAAACAATCTTAATTATGATTTTTTTCTTAGTTTTTAAATATTGTCTCAAAACCCTAGCCTTCCTTCTTTTCATAAAAAAGTGCCAATGAAGACCCTCCATATGTGACACCCCACAAGCTAGCGAACGAGGGTTTGGACCATGGTACCGCGCCGTACACAAGGGTTTCGGCGGCCCCTTCATCCTCTGACCTCAAGTGAGTCATAGTTTTGGATGGCCAGTGTCGACGGGCTCCAACAATGCCCACGCTTCCTCGGTGAACTCTGGATTGTTAGATCGTTAAAATCCATTGTAGCTGGCGGTCTAAACCGGAGCATAAACGTTAATTAACACCACACCATTTCGAAGATGGACAGTAGCTGGTGAGATGGTCCAGGACGCCCATTCACAAGACATTCTTTGGGTGGGATTTCCGCCATGGTTGGTGTGATGTCGGCCAGACCCAGCCATACCATATGCCGCTGGTGCCATCTCCTTACCCCCTCTTCCAACCAGGTCCAAGTGAACCTGTTCTTTCTCTAAAAATACATGTCTGTGCAATACTATGCGAATATTTATTTTCTTTGTTGGACTTCATACTTTTTGTTTGTCCATGCATCAAAATCCCTCACGTATCATGATCTATTTAAGCCCCAATGTTATGTGTTTTGTCCTATACATGGCAGTGATAAGAGAATAAGATTTGTTGATTATAGTTTGTGCTCCTAACTATATTTAAGGTCTGAATTACTATTCCGGAATAAGCATAAGCAATGTGTTTGTTCATCCCTCAAATTAACTTGATGCCATAGTTCATGTCGTGCAAAGATGCGTGGCTGCAGTCGTTCCAATTTGTTGTTGTAACATGCATTCAGAGTGATTTTTTTTACGCATATTGACTAAAATTTGTAGTAGTTGGAATTTTTTTTTTGAACGACTCATGTACTATGCATACATGTCGTGCTTAAGCGTGACACCCTTGATATGTTGCAAATAGTTCGAATTCCACCATTATCTCTTGGGATATTATTTTCCAAGGGGAAAAAGGGACGGTATGTAACCAAAAAATAGCATCGACACAAATTCCATTGATAATTAAGCAAAGACTATGGTCGATGAAACTTGAGGCATCGTAGTAATCTACCACCGAGCATGGACGATACAAAAATGACAGGATAATCAACCAGAGAAGAAACAAAACGGCGGACACTGCAGCCGTGGAGAGCAGACCAACTCCGCCGGTGACGGTGAGGCGGATAGAAGAACTTGCCGGACCAGGCGCTGGGGCAGGGGACGGCGCTGTGGAATGCCGGCTGGGTGCGTGAGCCGGGGCAACGTGGACAGGCGACAGCGCTGGAGTGTGGTGACCATGGTGGTCTTCACCGTGAGCGGGAGCAGGCGCTGATGCCGGACCATGGTGATGACGATGATGGTGAATACGGCTCGGCGCTGGAGCATGGTGACCATCGTGAGAGGGAGCAGGCGACGAGGATGGACCATGGTGATGATGATGGTGACTAGGGCTTGGCGCTGGAGCGTCGTGACCGTGGTGGTGGTGACCTTGAGCGGGAGCAGGCGCCGACGACGGACCATGATGACGACGATGATGATGACTAGGGCCCGGTGCTGGAGCGTCGTGAGCATGGTGGTGGTCACCGTGAGCGGGAGCAGGCGCTGCCACCGGACCATGGTGATGACGATGATGATGACTAGGGCTCGGCGCTGGAGCGTGGTGACCATGGTGGTGGTCACCGTGAGCGGGAGCAGGCGCCGACGCCGGACCATGGTGATGACGATGATGGTGACTAGGGCTCGGCGCTTCAGCCGGCGCGTGGTGGTGTCCGTCGTGCGCTGAGGACAGCGCAAGCAGCGAGGCCAGCAGCAGCGCCATCAGAACGGCCATTGGCGAGATCGGCGTCGCCATGGAAAGAAGTTCTCGTAGTGGTGGTGTGGCTGTTGCCTGTGGGATAACGCGTCTATATATAGAAGGAGAGCAAAGATTGGAATTTGGAAACGTGACAAGTATTTGGAATGGGTAGACAGGCCTGTCTCAACCATGGCAAGTGTTTCAATCCTACGCATCAATGCTTTCCACAATAATGCGATCTGATTTATTCCTTTCTGATTTCGACGAACTCGCAACACTAGGAAACAAATCAGTGCAATTCAATCGTCTCGCAAGCGGAATGACCACTTGGACACATCAGTGATTTTTTCCAACACTGTGGACATACGACCGTGAGTTGTTGAATTTCACGGACCCGACGGGCGTGCAACACAACGTGTTTTTTTTCAGGGGAACACAACCTGTTGTTTGGAAATGTTCATGCATTCGAAGAAATTTCACAGATTCGAAAAAAGTTAACAGATTTATAAAAAAGGTTCATGGGTTTTGGAAAAGTTCACTGATTTCGAAAGAGTGGAATTTGGAAAAAAATCACAGATTTGGAAAAAATCACAGATTTAATTTTTTTCGTAATCTAAAAAAGTTAGGAAAATTAAAAGAAAGCTCACAAACCCGAAAGAATTTCGTAAATTTGAAAATAGTTCGCTAATGTTGGAAAACGTTTGTTAATTGGACAAAAGTTCAAGAATTGAAAAACAATTCACAAATTTGAAAAATATAAAAGGAAAAGAAACAGAAAAATGAGAGAACTGAGTGAAACTCGTGCTAGGAAAACAACCAGAAGAAAAATTCATCCAAGGAAAACCTACCGAACGTTCAATAGGGTTTGCTCCCTCCCATGCCCAAATAGTATGTCATGGTCACAACCCGGGTGTGCGCCAGTTGTCAAATGACCTTTAGGTGGTGTTTGGTTCAGAAGTCCTAGGACTTTTTCTAGTCCCAGGGACTAATCAAAAAAGACTTTTCAGTAGAGTCTTTTTCTAGTCTCTGTAGAAAAAGTCCCTCCTGTTTGGTTTCTATGGACTTTTTAGGGACTTTTTCTAGTCTCTGGGACTAAAAAGTCTCTGAACCAAACACCCCCTTAACCAGGTGTTGCCCCCCCTCCCACGCCACCCCTTCCAGGTAGCCCAAACGCAAGTGAAAAACCTGCCTGTTGGGCCTTCAAAGTACCATCATATTGGGGTGCCAAAATAATTGAGCCTTAAGGCCATTACTTTTGATTTGCTATCACACAGAAGGAAAAATTGCAGTGGTAGAGTTTCATAATAATGCATGAAAAAACTTCTCCAAATCCTAGCAATTTTAGAAAAAAAAAATAGTATGCCATGGTCACATGGCATAGGTTAGAAAAATAATAATTTTTAAAACATGGTTTATTTAAAGAAAATGTAAATGGTTTCATGGAAAATTAGGAATTTTTCTGTATAACATGTCAGCTTCTGGGAATTTTCCAATGGTTACATGACAAATTTATATACACAAGAGGTATAGTTCACATGGAAAATTAGAGAATATATAGTTGTCGTGGAAAAAATTCTAAATTTTCCATTTGTTATTATAGAAAATGACCATGTAAAAACAAAACTATTCCCTTGGTAAATTGTTTTTTTATCATACTATGTGATTGTATATAACCCATAATACCTATACTTCACCATGGCAATTGTACATATGAAGGTACCATAGCTTGGCGTCGACACCTAGTAGCACATCCAAGAGGCACCTATCAGTCATGTACGGCTAAATTTTTTCTAATATAAACCTCACTATAAACCTCACTATATGAACCTCACTAATATAAACTCTATTATAAACCTCACTATATGAATTTTCTAATATAAACCTCACTATATGAATTTTCTTCACTAAATTTGTCCAGGCTGGGGGGGCCACGGCCCCTGCAGTCATGCACGTCGATCCACCCGTGCCACCTACCTGTACGGCTTCAGTGCTGCAAGTAATCCACTACAGTGACAGTGTAATACATTTACATCGGGGGTATCTTTATTTCTCGCCGAGGGAAAACTTCCTGTGTTACAAACTCACACACCATGGAGCCCAACAAGGGTAATAGACATCTTCCAGCCAACTTACGATCAGTGGGGGATCCTGGAGCTTCTTCCTCCCTTTGCTGGCCTTAGTGGCTGCCCCTCCAAGCTGATCCCAAATAGCAGGGAGGGGCAGCCCCTAAAGATCCAGGAGTTTGTAAGGCCGCACGCTCCACCTCTATGTGTGCTATGCTATTTCTCTCTCCATGGTGCAAGGTTGCTTCAACCTCTATTCCTTTGGTTGCCCTTTTCGTGGATGACAAAATGATGTCAAATCACTAATACATTATGCATGCATATCTCGGAGTACGTTAGATTCTAGATCCAAGAAAATTCTCACAACTGGGTTGCATAACCTAGCTCAAGGAACCTGCACGTCTATCCCATGCATATTCATAGTGTTTCTGGGTGTGTTCTTTAGCACGGTATTTTTTTATTACGTTCCCCTACAACATCTACTAATGAATTGTTGTGGCAGAAAGAGAAATTTTCTGTTATACATTTGCTTCCATGTGATTGAATCGCTGTTGTCGGCGTACACATGCTATGATATGCAATTTTTAAGGCAAGTATTCGCTAATAGTTCAAAGAAACGTACTATCAATACAAGAGTTGATGTTTGTAGCGACACACAATCAATTATATACTTGGGGATTTCAGGGCGCTTATAGGCACCGGCGCACCGGCCTAACTTTGGGCCGGTCGCACCAGGACCGCGCGATTTAACTATTGGTAGCCGTATGATCTTTTTTCCTCCACTCATTTCTTCCCTAGCGCGATTCTCTTCGAGAAAAAACAGCAGATCGACATTGCATCTCTCCATGGACGAGCACACGGCCGCCTCGAAGAACCACCCCGCACGCTCACCCGTCGCCTCCCTCGCTGCCGGTCGCCGCCCTCGTCGTCCTGGTCGCCGCACTCGGCGCTGGTCGCAGGTCCCGCCGCCGTCGTCTCCTGAGTTTCTCGCCGAATCCATGCATACAACAAGCTTTCACCCCATTGGTTGCAGCTTCCTCGCCTGGTGATGGTCGCAGCTCCGGCAACGTCAGTCGCCGGTCGCAGCATCCAAAGCGACGAGATCGCTAGAAGGAATCTATATCGGGTTGCTGGTAGCAGCAAAAAATGTCCATCGGTGGTAGCAAAAAAATTTGCTGGTTCCAGCAAAAAATAGCTCGTCGTTGTCGCCACCCCATCGCCATTGTAGCAAAATCGATCGTTGATTGTAGCTTTTGTGATTGCAGGTTGCAACAAAATCATGCACTCCTCCATCAGCGGGGAAAACACTCCGAGGATGCAGCAAAAAATGTGGTTGGTTCCAGCTTTTGATTTGCCGGTTGTAGCAAAAACAAAAGCTGGTTCCAGCTCTAGCTTTAGCTGAAAACAGATCGTTTGCTGCAAAGCCATCTCCTGGTCACTACTTTCGTCGGTCGCTGTGGTAGCAAAAAAGCTCGCCGGTAGAAGCTTTTGTCTTGTTGGATGCAACAAATGAGGCGGCCGCCGTTTAGGAAACACTCCAGGCAATGCATCAAAACTACATGCTGGTTCCAGCCTTTTATTTGCCGGTTGTAGCAAAACATGAAGCTAATTCCAGCACCCGTCTTGAAATTGTTTCTGGTCGCAGCAAAACCGTCTGCCTATTGTAGCAAACGTGAACAATGGTTGCAGCAAAAAAGCAGCCCCTATCATTGCCGCTCGCCATTGTCAGCTCATCGTTCTCTCGTTGAAGCTTTTTCAGAAGCAGGTTGAAGCTTTCTCATAGTCAGTTGCAGCTTTTCTCTGATTTTCGTCGCCGGTCACCGCCAAAAGAAGGGTGGTAACAAATTATGTCGCCGGTCGTAGCAAAAAATGACCGCGGTTGCAGCAAAAAATATGGTCACCGTCGTCGCATGTTTAGCATCACCATTAATGATGTAGCAAATCTTGATGACGGTAGTAGCAAACATTTACGACGGATGCAGCAAAAACACGTCTTGCCATATAACCAATGCAGCTCGCGCGCTACAGGTTGCAGCTCGCCTTGTTGCAGGTTGTAGCAAATTGCAACAATGGTTGTAGCACTTTCATAGGTAGAGGGAGAGAAGAGGGAGGGTCAAGCTGGAGAATGCTCCTCATGGCAGCACCTGGAGGAGGATTTTAGTAGCATTTGTAGGGGATTGTAGCAAATCGCGACTATGGTTGTAGCAGTTTCAAGAGAGAGAGAGAGAGAGAGAGAGAGAGAGAGAGAGAGAGAGGGGGAGACGGCCAAGCTGGAGAACCCCCCCTCGTAGCAGCACCTAGGGTAGCCATGGAGTTGTGCTCTAGCTGGGGAAGAAAAAGGGAAGGGACGAGTGGAGGAGAGAGCTACAGAGAAAAGATAAAAGAAGTACAGTACGTGGGCTAGAAAAAAATATGAGTGCGTTATCTCCCTGGTCGTACGATCCAGTTGGATCACGTGGCCCACGCGCGTCTGGCGCAATGGTTCGGCCGGCGCGCCAGGTGGAAACGTTTCCCTTTGCCTTTGCACAAAAATAATAGAGCCAACCATCAAACTACTGCTTTTTTTTTGAGAAAAGTAAGTAAGACAGCATTGAAAACAAATAGAAAATTGTTTTCCAAAAATATCAATGGATGGCATCCAAATTCCAAAAGATAGTCCTTAGCGGTATTTTCACTATATGAAAGCAAGTATATACTAGAAACATGATTTTCAGACATATAAGTCTCGACTTATCGGCCCGAGCTAGAAAAGCATGTTCGAACCAGAAAAACTTGCTTTTCAGAAGTATTTTTTGGAATATACCCCTGCATGATCTAGTTGTGAAGACCTCATCATGAGGAAGACTACGCTGAAACAATTTCGATGTTGACACTTGGTTAGGAAGTAATGATTTTTTTGTGTTCGAGAGAGTTTTGCATGTAGCTGGACACCATCTATCCTAGCTCTGTATTTGTTTTTGAGCATTAGAGCATCTCTAGCTGTTGGCCCACCAGGAGGCGCTAAAAATCGCCCCCTGGAGGCGCACCGGCGATAAACGACGTGCTGGGGGCGTGATGTCCCCCAGTCACGGCGCCCACGTTTTTTTGAAAATATAAATTACGGTACAAACACGGCGCAAATTCAACCAAACTTCGACGAGTTTGTTCATATTTAAAATATTTTATAAAAAAAACCTACTAGATTACTGTTGGGAACGTAGTAATTTCAAAAAAATTCCTACGCACACGCAAGATCATGGTGATGCATAGCAACGAGAGGGGAGAGTGTTGTCTACGTACCTTTGTAGACCGGAAGCGGAAGCGTTAGCACAACGTAGTTGATGCAGTCGTACGTCTTCACGGCCCGACCGATCAAGCACCGAAACTACGGCACCTTCGAGTTCTAGCACACGTTCAGCTCGATGACGATCCCCGGACTCCGATCCAGCAAAGTGTCGGGGAAGAGTTCCTTCAGCACGACGGCGTGGTGACGATCTTGATGTTCTACCGTCGCAGGGCTTCGCCTAAGCACCGCTACAATATTATCAAGGATTACGGTGGAGGGGGGGCACCGCACACGGCTAAGAAAACGATCACGAAGATCAACTTGTGTGTCTAGAGGTGCCCCCCTGCCCCTGTATATAAAGGAGCAAGGGGGGAGGCCGACCGGCCCTTGAGGCGCGCCAAGGAGGGGGGAGTCCTCCTCCTAGTAGAAGTAGGACTCCCCTTTCCTAATCCAACTAGGAAGAGGGAAGGGGGAAGGAAAAAAGAGGGAGAGGGAGAGGGAAAAAGGGGCCGCGCCCCCCTCCCCTAGTCCAATTCGGACTCCCCATGGGAGGGGGCGCGCCACCTCCTGGGCTGCTGCCCTCTCTCTCCCCTAAGGCCCACTGAGGCCCAATACTTCCCCCGGGGGGGGGGGGGGTTCCGGTAACCCTTCCGGCACTCCGATTTTCTCCGAAATCACCCGAAACACTTCCAGTGTCCGAATATAGCCGTCCAATATATCGATCTTTAGGTCTCGACCATTTCGAGACTCCTCGTCATGTCCGTGATCATATCCAGGACTCCGAACAACCTTCGGTACATCAAAATATATAAACTCATAATGGAACTGTCATCTTAACGTTAAGCGTGCGGACCCTACGGGTTCGAGAACAATGTAGACATGACTGAGACATGTCTCCGGTCAATAACCAATAGCGAAACCTGTATGCTCATATTGGCTCCCACATATTCTACGAAGATCTTTTATCGGTCAGACAGCATAACAACATACGTTGTTCCCTTTGTCGTTGGTATGTTACTTGCCCGAGATTTGATCGTTGGTATCTCAATACCTAGTTCAATCTCGTCACCGGCAAGTCTCTTTACTCGTTCCGTAATACATCATCCCGCAACTAACTTATTAGTTGCAATGCTTATGTGATGTGCATTACCGAGAGGGCCCAGAGATACCTCTCCGACAATCGGAGTGACAAATCCTAATCTCGAAATACGCCAACCCAACAAGTACCTTCGGAGACACCTGTAGAGCACCTTTATAATCACCCAGTTACGTTGTGACGTTTGGTAGCACACAAAGTGTTCCTCCGGTAAACGGGAGTTGCATAATCTCATAGTCATAGGAACATGTATAAGTCATGAAGAAAGCAATAGCAACAAACTAAACGATCAAGTGCTATGCTAACGAAATGGGTCAAGTCAATCACATCATTCTCCTAATGATGTGATCCCGTTAATCAAATGACAACTCATGTCTATGGTTAGGAAACATAACCATCTTTGATCAACGAGCTAGTCAAGTAGAGGCATACTAGTAACACTCTGTTTGTCTATGTATTCACACATGTATTATGTTTCCGGTTAATACAATTTTAGCATGAATAATAAACATTTATCATGATATAAGGAAATAAATAATAGTTTTATTATTGCCTTTAGGGCATATTTCCTTCAGTCTCCCACTTGCACTAAAGTCAATAACCTAGTTCACATCGCCATGTGATTTAACATCAATAGTTCACATCACCATGTGATTAACACCCATAGTTCACATCGACATGTGACCAACACCCAAAGGGTTTACTAGAGTCAATAATCTAGTTCACGTCGCTATGTGATTAACAACCAAAGAATACTGAGGTATGATCATGTTTTGCTTGTGAGAGAAGTTTAGTCAACGGGTCTGCCACATTCAGATTCGTAAGTATATTGCAAATTTCTATGTCAACAATGCTCTGCATGGAGCTATTCTAGCTAATTGCTCCCACTTTCAATATGTATCCAGATTGAGACTTAGAGTCATCTGGATCAGTGTCAAAACTTGCATCGACGTAACCCTTTACGATGAACCTTTTGTCACCTCCATAATCGAGAAACATATCCTTATTCCACTAAGGATAATTTTGACCAATGTCCAGTGATCTACTCCTAGATCACTATTGTACTCCCTTGCCAAACTCAGGGCAGGGTATACAATAGGTTTGGTAAACAGCATGGCATACTTTATAGAACCTATGGCTAAGGCATAGGGAATGACTTCCATTCTCTCTCTCTATCTTCTGCCGTGGTCGGGTTTTGAGTCTTACTCAACTTCACACCTTGTAACATAGGCAAGAACTCCTTCTTTGACTGTTCCATTTTGAACTACTTCAAAATCTTATCAAGGTATGTACTCATTGAAAAAACTTATCAAGCGTCTTGATCTATCTCTATAGATCTTGATGCTCAATATGTAAGCAGCTTCACCGAGGTCTTTCTTTAAAAAACTCCTTTCAAACACTCCTTTATGCTTTGCAGAATAATTCGACATTATTTCCGATCAACAATATGTCATTCACATATACTTATCAGAAATGTTGTAGTGCTCCCACTCACTTTCTTACAAATACAGGTTTCACCGTAAGTCTGTATAAAACTATATGCTTTGATCAACTTATCGAAGCGTATATTCCAACTCCGAGATGCTTGCACCAGTCCATAGATGGATTGCTGGAGCTTGCATATTTTGTTAGTACCTTTAGGATTGAAAAAACCTTCCGGTTGCATCATATACAACTCTTCTTTAATAAACCCATTAAGGAATGCAGTTTTGTTTATCCATTTGCCAGATTTCATAAAATGTGGCAATTGCTAACATGATTCGGACAGACTTAAGCATAAATACGAGTGAGAAACTCTCATCTTAGTCAACACCTTGAACTTGTCGAAAACTTTTTGCGACAATTCTAGCTTTGTAGATAGTAACACTACTATCAGCGTCCGTCTTCCTCTTGAAGATCCATTTAATCTCAATGGCTCACCGATCATTGGGCAAGTCAATCAAAGTCCATACTTTGTTCTCATACATGGATCTCATCTCAGATTTCATGGCCTCAAGCCATTTCACGGAATCTAGGCTCATCATCGCTTCCTCATAGTTCGTAGGCTCGTCATGGTCAAGTAACATGACCTCCAGAACAGGATTACCGTACCACTCTGGTGCGGATCTCACTCTGGTTTACCTACGGGGTTCGGTAGTAACTTGATCTGAAGTTACATGATCATCATCATTAGCTTCCTCACTAAATGGTGTAGTAGTCACATGAACAGATTTCTGTGATGAACTACTTTCCAATAAGGGAGCAGGTACAGTTACCTCATCAAGTTCTACTTTTCTCCCACTCACTTCTTTCGAGAGAAACTCCTTCTCTAGAAAGGATCCATTCTCAGCAATGAATATCTTGCCTTCGGATCTGTGATAGAAGGTGTACCCAACATTTTCTTTTGGGTATCCTATGAAGACGCACTTCTCCGATTTGGGTTTGAGATTATCAGGTTGAAACTTTTTCACATAAGCATTGCAACCTCAAACTTTAAGAAACGACTGCTTAGGTTTCTTGCCAAACCACAGTTCATACGGTGTCGTCTCAACGGATTTAGATGGTGCCCTTTTTAATGTGAATGTAGCTGTCTCTAATGCATAACCCCAAAACGATAGTGGTAAATCGGTAAGAGACATCATAGATCGCACCATATCTAATAAAGTACGGTTACGACGTTCGGACACACCATTACACTGCGGTGTTCCAGGTGGCGTGAGTAGTGAAACTATTTCACATTGTTTTAACTGAAGGCCAAACTCGTAACTCAAATATTTTACTTCTGCGATCATATCGTAGAAACTTTTTATTTTGTTACGATGATTCTCCACTTCACTCTGAAATTCTTTGAACTTTTCAAATGTTTCAGACTTGTGTTTCATCAAGTAGATATACTCATATCTGCTCAAATCATCTGTGAAGATCAGAAAATAATGATACCTGCCATGAGCTTCAATATTCATCGGACCACATACATCAGTATGTATGATTTCCAACAAATCTATTTCTCGCTCCATTGTTCCAGAGAACGGAGTCTTAGTCATCTTGCCCATGAGGCATGGTTCGCAAGCATCAAGTGATTCATAATCAAGTGATTCCAAAAGCCCATCAGCATGGATTTTCTTCATGCGCTTTACACCAATATGACCTAAACGGCAGTGCCACAAATAAGTTGCACTATCATCATTAACTTTGCATCTTTTGGCTTGAATATTATGAATATGTGTATCACTATGATCGAGATCCAACAAACCATTTTGTTGGTGTGTATGAACACCGAAGGTTCTATTCATGTAAACAGAACAACAATTGTTCTCTAACTTAAATGAATAATCGTATTGCAATAAACATGATCAAATCATATTTATGCTCAACGTAAACACCAAATAACACTTATTTAGGTTCAACACTTATCCCGAAAGTATAGGGAGTGTGCGATGATGATCATATCAATCTTGGAACCAATTCCAACACACATCGTCACTTCACCTTTAACTAGTCTCTGTTCATTCTGTAACTCCTGTTTCGAGTTGCCAATTTTAGCAACCGAACAAGTATCAAATACTCAAGGGCTACTATAAACACTAGTAAGGCACACATCAATAACCTGTATATCAAATATACCCTTTGTTCACTTTGCCATCTTTCTTATCCACCAAATATTCAGGGAATTTCCGCTTCCAGTGATCATTTCCTTTGCAGTAGAAGCACTCAGTTTCAGGCTTTGGTCCAACTTTGGGCTTCTTCACGGGAGTGACAACTTGCTTGACATTCTACTTGAAGTTCCCTTTCTTTCCCTTTGCCCTTTTCTTGAAACTAGTGTTCTTGTCAATCATCAACACCTGATGCTCTTTCTTGATTTCTACCTTCGTCGGTTTCAACATTACGAAGAGCTCGGGAATCGCTTTCGTCATTCCTTGCATACTATAGTTCATCACGAAGTTTTAGTAACTTGGTGATGGTGACTAGAGAACTCTATCAATCACTATCTTATCTGTAAGATTAACTCCCACTTGATTCAAGCGATTGTAGTACCCAGACAATCTGAGCATATGCTCACTGCTTGAGCTAT
This sequence comes from Triticum aestivum, assembly GCF_018294505.1. Lineage (NCBI taxonomy): Eukaryota > Viridiplantae > Streptophyta > Magnoliopsida > Poales > Poaceae > Triticum > Triticum aestivum. The sequence goes on from NC_057800.1 coordinate 750,661,214, forward strand.
TCTCCTCCATCTTTTAGCTATAGAACTTGTTGGAGACTTCATATCTCTCAACTCGGGTATTTGCTTGAAATATTTAACTTCAACTCCTAGAACATCTCATATTGAGCATGGTGCACTAAACTATCAAGTAGTCATCATATTGAGCTAGCCAAACGTTCAAAACGTCTGCATCTACTCCTACAATAGGTCTGTCACCTAGCGGTGCATCAAGGACATAATTCTTCTGTGCAGCAATGAGGTTAATCCTCAGATCACGGATCCAATCCGCATCATTGCTACTAACATTTTTTCAACATAGTTTTCTCTAGGAACATATATAAAACATAGGGAAGCAACAACGCGAGCTATTGATCTACAACATAGATATGCTAATACTACCAGGACTAAGTTCATGATAAATTAAAGTTCAATTAATCATATTACTCAAGAACTCCCACTTAGATAGATATCCCTCTAATCCTCTAAGTGATCACGTGATCCAAATCAACTAAACCATGTCTGATCATCACGTGAGATGGAGTAGTTTCAATGGTGAACATCACTATGTTGATCATATCTACTATATGATTCACGCTCGACCTTTCGGTCCCCGTGTTCCGAGGCCATATCTGTTATATGCTAGGCTCGTCAAGTTTAACCTGAGTATTCCGCATGTGCAACTGTTTTGCACCCGTTGTATTTGAACGTAGAGCCTATCACACCCGATCATCATGTGGTGTCTCAGCACGAAGAACTTTCGCAACGGTGCATACTTAGGGAGAACACTTGTTCCTTGATAATTAGTGAGAGATCATCTTATAAAGCTACCGTTGAACTAAGCAAAATAAGATGTATAAAAGACGTTGAACTAAGCAAAATAAGATGTATAAAGGATAAACATCACATGCAATCAAAATATGTGACATGATATGGCCATCATCATCGTGTGCCTTTGATCTCCATCTCCAAAGCATCGTCATGATTTCCATCGTCACCGGCATGACACCATGATCTCCATCATCTTGATCTATATCAATGTGTCATCACATGGTCGTCTCGCCAACTATTGCTCTTGCAACTATTGCTATCACATAGCGATAAAGTGAAGCAATTATTTGGCACTTGCATCTTATGCAATAGAGAGATAACCATAAGGCTTTTGCCAGTTGCCGATAACTTCAAAAAAAACATGATCATCTCATACAACAACTTATATCTCATCACGTCTTGACCATATCACATCACAACATGCCCTGCAAAAACAAGTTAGACGTCCTCTACTTTGTTGTTGCAAGTTTTACGTGGCTGCCATGGGCTGAGCAAGAACCGTTCTTACCTACGCATCAAAACCACAACGATAGTTTGTCAAGTTGGTGCTGTTTTAACCTTCGCAAGGACCGGGTGTAGCCACACTTGGTTCAACTAAAGTTGGAGAAACTGACACCCGCCAGCCACCTGTGTGCAAAGCACGTCGGTAGAACCAGTCTTGCGTAAGCGTACGCGTAATGTCGGTCCGGGCCGCTTCATCTAACAATACCGCCGAACCAAAGTATGACATGCTGGTAAGCAGTATGACTTATATCGCCCACAACTCACTTGTGTTCTACTCGTGCACAACATCAACGCATAAAACCTAGGCTCAGATGCCACTGTTGGGGAACGTAGTAATTTCAAAAAATTTCCTACGCACACGCAAGATCATGGTGATGCATAGCAACGAGAGGGGAGAGTGTTGTCTACGTACCATTGTAGACCGGAAGCGGAAGCGTTAGCACAACGCGGTTGATGTAGTCGTACGTCTTCACAGCCCGACCGATCAAGCACCGAAACTACGACACCTCCGAGTTCTAGCACACGTTCAGCTCGATGATGATCCCCGGACTCCGATCCAGCAAAGTGTCGGGGAAGAGTTCTTTCAGCACGACGGCGTGGTGACGATCTTGATGTTCTACCGTCGCAGGGCTTCGCCTAAGCATTGCTACAATATTATCGAGGATTATGGTGGAGGGGGGCACCGCACACGGCTAAGAAAACGATCACAAAGATCAACTTGTGTGTCTAGAGGTGCCCCCTACCCCTGTATGTAAAGGAGCAAGGGGGAGGCCGGCCGGCCCTTGAGGCGCGCCAAGGAGGGGGGAGTCCTCCTCCTAGTAGGAGTAGGACTCCCCTTTCCTAGTCCAACTAGGAAGAGGGAAGGGGGAAGGAAAGAGAGGGAGAGGGAGAGGGAAAGAGGGGCCGCGCCCCCCTTCCCTAGTCCAATTCAGACTCCCCATGGGAGGGGGCGCGCCACCTCCTGGGCTGCTGCCCTCTCTCTCCCCTAAGGCCCACTAAGGCCCAATACTTCCCCGAGGGGGTTCCGGTAACCCTTCCGGCACTCCGGTTTTCTCCGAAATCACCCGAAACACTTCCTGTGTCTGAATATAGCCGTCCAATATATCGATCTTTATGTCTTGACCATTTCGAGACTCCTCGTCATGTCCGTGATCATATCCGGGATTCCGAACAACCTTCGGTACATCAAAAATATATAAACTCATAATGAAACTGTCATCGTAACATTAAGTGTGTGGACCCTATGGGTTCGAGAACAATGTAGACATGACCGAGACATGTCTCCGGTCAATAACCAATAGCGGAACCTGGATGCTCATATTGGCTCCCACATATTCTATGAATATCTTTTATCGGTCAGACCGCATAACATCATATGTTGTTCCCTTTGTCATTGGTATGTTACTTGCCCGAGATTTGATCGTCGGTATCTCAATACCTAGTTCAATCTCGTTACCGGCAAGTCTCTTTACTCGTTCCGTAATACATCATCCCGCAACTAACTTATTAGTTGCAATGCTTGCAAGGCTTATGTGATGTGCATTACCGAGAGGGCCCAGAGATACCTCTCCGACAATCGGAGTGACAAATCCTAATCTCGAAATACGCCAACCCAACAAGTACCTTCGGAGACACCTGTAGAGCACCTTTATAATCACCCAGTTACGTTGTGACGTTTGGTAGCACATAAAGTGTTCCTCCGGTAAACGGGAGTTGAATAATCTCGTAGTCATAGGAACATGTATAAGTCATGAAGAAAGCAATAGCAACAAACTAAACGATCAAGTGCTATGCTAACGGAATGGGTCAAGTCAATCACATCATTCTCCTAATGATGTGATCCAGTTAATACTATGACAACTCATGTCTATGGTTAGGAAACATAACCATCTTTGAATAACGAGCTAGTCAAGTAGAGGCATACTAGTGACACTCTGTTTGTCTATGTATTCACACACGTATTATGTTTCCGGTTAATACAATTCTAGCATGAATAATAAACATTTATCATGATATAAGGAAATAAATAATAGATTTATTATTGCTTGTAGGGCATATTTCCTTCAATTACTCCTCGCCGTTCTCCCTCGCCGCCCGCCGCCTTGCAGATCTACATGCCGAGGAGGCGGTAGAACCGCGTGTAGTCGCCGCCGCCGCCGCCGTCGTCGTCGTCATCATCGTCTCCGCCACGGCCGCCATCCCTGCTGCAACCCTCCCTCGGTTGGCGCGGCGGGTTGGACGGTCCGGGGGTGGCGGCGTCGTCGTCGCTGTCGAGGACCACGACGTCGTGCTCATCCTCACGCCCACGTTTGTGGGCGGCTATCTTCTCCAGGGCCCGGCGCTGCCGGACCACCTTGTCGCGGAGGTAGTCGTCCCGCGCCCACCGTAGGGCATACTCGTCGGAGAAGCCACGCCGGGCTATCTCGTCGTACTCCGCGGGGAGGCCGGGCTCCGGCTTCGGCCTGACAAGGACGAGGTGGACAAAGGCGGGGGCGGAGTCGTTGATGCGGACGCCGGAGCTGCGGGTGCGCGCACTGACAGGCGTGTCCTGGGGCTCCGGCTTGACGGGGCGGAGGCAGGGAGAGCCGGTCGACCGACCTGACGAGGAGGAGGACGCCCCGGGGTCCATGCGCCTCGGCATCCACGAGCTCCCACGACGGCGAGAGAAGGACGGGGGGAGGGGTACTCCAGCCTCGGCGTGTTGCCGTCCTCGATGTACTCGAGGACGGCCTCCAGCGTGTAGCCGGGCACGCCCCAGCATCGGCGCCTCCCCTCGGAGTTGAGCCTGCCAGAGGGAACGACACCGTTGGTGGCCTTGAGCTGCTCGGCGTGGCGGCGGCGGAAGTATGGCTCCCAGAGCGGCCTGTCGGGGACGTAGCGTGGCCCCTCCCTCGCCGCCCGCGGCAGGGAGGAGAGGATACGCGCGATCTCCGCGCGCCGCGCCGCCCCAGTGGGCGGTGGCGGCACCGGGACCCCGCTGACGGTGATTCTCCAGGCCCCGGGCACCCGCATGTCCGGCGGGATCGGATACTCGGCCTCGAAGAGGAGCCGAGTTTCATTCTCGTGAAGGTGGCGGCGGCCGAAGCTGTTCGCCGCTGCTCCGTCGCCTGAAAAGCGTTTGGCCATTCTTTGAGCTGGAGACGGCGAGAGGAGAGGGAGGAAGGGGGAGAAAGGTGGCGCCGGCGGCGGAGACTCTGTGCGTGCCACCGACGCGCTGGGGGTCGGCTTAATGTAGGCGGAGGCGCCACGCGTACGCGTGGCCGCCGCATTACGCGTGGCATGCGAGGGGACGCACGTCGTCTCATTTTCACTGCGCCGCCCATGAGGCATCAATGGCGGAGGCTGACCGGCGCGGCAGCGCGTGGCAGCTTTGGCATTGATTCGCCGCGGGAAACGAGGCGATGAGGACGACAAAGCGGCGAGAAGCGAGACGAGTCGCTGGCAAGGAGGGCCCATGGCTCTTTCGCGCAAAAAAAGATTCGCCCGGTGCCCCCGAGCGCCCCCCAGCACGCCGAGGTCGGGTTGGGTCCGCCGGCGCCAATTTCGGCCCGAGCCGGCGAAAATTGGGCCTTTGGAGGCGCAACTGGGCTGATTTTTTGGCGCCGACGACCAAAAACTCACCTGAAGGGCCTTATTGGGGGCGCGGTTGGAGATGCTCTTAGCATTGTATGGTTTGTTGCTGACGTTTTGTCTTTCATTGAGCACTCGCGGAGGTGGCATGGCTAATCACGTGGGGAGGCAGAGGTTGGCAGAGTGTCAGATGCACCACGAGTTTATCTTACAAACAATTTATAGTCAACATATTTTTGCTGTCCTTAATTTTAAT